>NW_018405999.1:38355-44355 GCF_002113885.1 Mizuhopecten yessoensis
GGGGGGGGTTAGGAACAAAAATCAGCCTATCGAGCCAGTTAGCCAGTTTACCTTGTGAATGTTAGTTAGTTGAACGATTATACGAGGTTCGTCTGTAATAATTACATTAAGTGATGATAAGGCGTATCATAATTTGTTTAACCTTTGACCTAGGTTTCGAGCTTTAGAAATTGCACATCACTTATCAATATCCATACAAGGTTTTGTCCGATATACTTGGTACATTGTGATTTTGAAGGATTATTTATCAACAGGATACAGCGACGTCGTATACTTAAGTTTAAACTGTCATGTCAAGAGCACGCTTGTTACCACCAGTGACAGAATGATACATAGCCCTACAACAACGAAACCAGTAATGGTTCATGCAATTGAACCCGCTATGTGCCCATATACTATGTGTGTATCAGTTTGTAAATAAACATATTAGTATGTCTAGATAATTTGATAACCGTAGTATGGTTTGATATTGTTTTCAATCTGAAATGCATATGGACATATTTTAAAAAAAACATGCCTAGAGATAAAATAAAGCACCGCAAAAGTTAAATGGAATCACTGTTTTATGTAACACTGTAATAGTTATGAGGTGGCAATCCTTAGTATCTGTATAATCAATCACTAATATTTCAGTTTGATTAAGTTAGGGGTTTAGCTTCCTATCAACAGCTAAGGTCGTTTAAAGATGTGCCTCGATGTGTGTTGTGTACGCGTGCATGTGTGTATGTATGCTGGAGGCAGGGTATATCGATTTAATTAACTGATTGTGATAGCACGGATCTGATATTGACTTTATAGTGCTATTTCACTGAAATATCATTCCAAAGGCACCGAGCTTAACATTCCGCCCGGTCACATTATACTGATAACCGGTATATCAGGATATTTAGCTTATGCTACTTGACAATATTAATATTCATAATCACAGATTTATATGTTTAAACGCTGTCATTTCCCATCTGTACCAACGCTATGTAACTTTTCTGTTTCAGATCAATGAACACATGGTCAATCTTTCCCATGTGACCACCTATATTAAGACATCACCTGTGTTATGAGACAAATTTACTGTTTCCTATTGCCATGATATCATTGTGAATTCAACTTGCATTTAACGTCAACATTCATAAACCACTTTTTGGACGGCCCGGAGTTGGTCTCTTAATACAAGTGTCACTGTAGTAACATTTCTATATTTATTTTGTGCCTAACTTCATAGTTCTAGAGACAATTCTGGAACTTATCCACCAACATATGTAGTATCACTATGGCAGATTATACACCACATACAAACAAAAACAATTTAGTATGACACGAGATTATTCTTAGACATGCAACACGAGTTCATGATAGTTGATGGTGTTGGTAAACTATAGGTTTTTCAGTAAATGATAAAAAATTGGAAATGTTAATTGTGGATAGAGCAACAATTTAAAAAGCATATATGTGGAACTCACGAACTCGCCGAAACAAATAAAAGTCCTTAATAGTTATATTATATTTAATATGTTGTCGCGATCATGATGACGACCATTACACCTTTCCGTCGTCCTCATTAACCTACTTGTGATAAGTTTGTCCGTCATCAGTCGAAATGTATCACGACAGTTATGATGTTCGGAACAGGTTACTGAATACCAACTAGGACATGTAAACACGGTAGGAAGAGGAATCAGGAATGCAACTTTCAGGAGGGTTTATACGATCGATGTTGTCAATACATTTCTTTTTACATAAAAACACCACATCGTAGATGTATCTGCATTTGAAATTGAAGGACACGGCTAGTGTTTTGTTATCAGTCTGGAGAAACTCATCAATACATTTAGCTTCATAATGAAACAAAAACAAGTCCGTCAAAATATGGGCTACTTTTTTACCCATAGGAATGCTTACAGTCTGTTGGAAAATCTTGTCCCCAAACTCAACATAAATATGTTATCATAAGGACCAATTTGTCTCATAATATTATACTCGGTAATATCTTTGCGGCAATTTCACAGAATATGCTCCAAAATGATGTACAACCAGCCATACATTTATCTCACCGTAAGCCTTTCCTCGAAAGGAAAGTTCTCATAATAAATTTTGATAAAAGATTTTTTTTGCGGAAGGGAATGTTGAAGATGTTCAAATGACTTGAAGTTTTAATTTCTCAAAATCCACATTCAATTCGTTCCAAGTATTGGGTATGCATGCTCAAGATTTGATTCAAACCTTTTTTTATGATGCTGAGGAGGATAGTCTGAAGTTTGAATAATGGTTTGGTTGGGTAACTAGAAGAGCCATCGATAAAACGTTGTTTATAGGAATTATTGTGTGAAGTTTCGGACCCAAATACAAACGAGACAGGTCCGTATCCTTATCATCAATGGGTTTTCGGAAAGGTTGTAATACAGAAACGTGATTAGCTAGTATTTTTCTTTCGAGGAATTGAAAAAAAGTAGAGGTAATATTTTCTCAGTTATCGAGCAAGCCTAGTTCTTTATGGAGCAAGTAAGGTGATAGTGTTTAAAGACAAAACAAGTTAGTAGCTGTTTGTCTATAGACTAAACTTTATATACCTATCGTGCAGATTGTTGATTTTGGTTTGGACATTGGGTTCACTACAAACTGTTTACAGTTTTGATTCTAAGCATCTGATTCCTTTTAGAATAATGGACATGATAGATTTGTTTCAGTCTGAGAGTGAGCCGGGCTCATTATACTCTCAATTTCCCCATTGTCTGGCGTAGTCTTCTGCAGAATCAATCAGTATCTAGAAATTGGATAATATGAGTATATTGATACTAAAGACACATCATGAGAAAATATTTAAATCGCCAGTAACTATATATCCATCCGAACCATAGTTATATGTGGACGAGGACCAATAATATGCTGAATAGGAAACTATTCTTAGATCATCTTAATGCAAATGTTAAAGCGTTCGCTTGTAGTTGAAAAGATTGGAAGCAATGATTTAAGAGTAAGTGTAGAAACAGTGAGAGAGGTATTTTTGTATTTGAAGAACTGTGCTTTGTTAGCGTTGACGGACTTTGATGTAGGAAATTACTGATGTTGATAGAAGCGATTATCTTTTTGGCGAATTAATGCCTTTGTACTTATTGATATCCCTGCAAAAATACTAAAGACATGTGATATCTGACTGGAATTGAAGTAAATATTGAAGAAAGGAAAACATTATTTGTCATTTACACGATAATGATTTTGAAATTGAAGGCGTTCTTACATCATTACTTGTCTAATCCTTTGACATTAACAATTCAGCTAGCATCAAAGACAACGTTAAAGAGTTGTTCTAGTATACACCTACGGTATCATCATGTAAATGATNACAAAAGCAACCAAATTAAATCTACCGTATTCATTGCAATGTTTGGGATCTTTATATTTCTCTCTACTTCTAACAAACTTTTTGTTTCCTAGCGCCTTGTCTGACAGGGCCTCATTGTTTGATTTTGATGTTGAACATTCGTCCAGTTGAGGAAGGCAAGTCGTTCTATCCTCAAGCCGCGACAAACCAAAGACCTTAACATGTAAGTTTGTTTTCCTTGTTTAACGTTCAGCAATCAGGGGAATGCGAGATACATTTAGCACTATGCAATCTGCATCGGATCCGCGCTATCACAAGGGGGCAAATACACCAACATGCAATGTCACCTGCACATACACGCAAGCAAACGTACACAGCACACAAAGAGGCACGTTCTTAAATAACCTTAGTTGTTTAGCCGAAGTTAAACAAATTAGAAATAAACCAAATAAACTCAATAAAGGGATATCGGAGGCATGGTAGTCTAGAAGTAGGACGCTGGGCTCATTACCGAATGGTTGCGGGTTCGAGTTACGTCATGGCACTGTGTTGCATCTCTGAACAGGATACTTTACTCCGCTTGTTCCAGTCTTCTCAGCTGTAAATGAGTACGTGGTGGGGCAGTACTGGAATTGTAGAATGTTAGCTGTGAGCGCGGAAATAGAAACACCGGTTGTTTGCTCCCCAGGGAGTAGAGACATGCATTGGCTTGTTGCAGAGGCCCTATAACCATGGATTATAATTTGTGAACTGCTTTGAGACGACCCACGAACTAGGTTGTGATAAAACGGTATATACAAATCTCGAATTATTATTATTAGCAAATTATCTATACGAATCTATTGATGAATAGCATTGCATGGTTTCAAGGTGAATAATTATCTTTTCGCCCGATAATTGCAAATGAGAGCCGTGACTTCAATATTTGTCGTTAACCTTTATGTCAAATTAGTATTTCTACTCATTTCGGTTGGTTTATATGGTGACATTGCAGAGCAAACGTATATATATATATCATGTCGCAACTTGCTGTATGTATACGGACTAAAATAGTGAGTCACTTAAACACACCTATTATAGCTATGGAAGAATATATATATACACATAACATCCCTTCGTAGCATGAAACCATGATACACTTGCGCATTGCTTTTGATATATTGTCATGAATATTCATAAACTAATGACGACATCAAATGAATAAAAAGGAATGAAACAACGCTGGATCAGCCACTCCATGAAAGTGACTCGTGTGTGTTGACGGGTATATCTCGCAACGCGTTTTGTGTTTTTCTTGGATTACCAACATGTGAGTATGTGGAAATATTACTCGAAGTCTGATCATGTCATCTTAGATCCGGTGTATTGTCACAGTTAAAACGTAAGCCCTATTACTTTAATGTTTTGTTTATATTTATTTTATCTATGTAGTTGCTTTTTATTCACAAATGTATTTACATATTTTTCAGATTTCATAATATAAGATTTTGTTTTTCCTAACATTTTATTTCCCGAGCGGCTTTTTCTCATATATGTGTTCACCGGAAGAGCCCTAAAAGGCTGAAAGGCCTAGCGGTATATCTTACATTTCTTTTGTGTTATTCTTTATCTTTTTTTCGCATGAACTTATTTATTTATTATCTACTATATATAGATATATATACTTATTTCATGTCAGTAAAACGTTTTGTCTGTTTATGTATTTTATAATACAATATATAATTGGTTCATGTTGACTGTTTTCTCTGTTATAAGTGGTACAATGATAATTTTCATGTTCCTGTCTTGATAAAGGGGCGTTTATCTATTTAAGTGATATGCATCCAACCAACATTTGTTTGTTCGGATCGAATGCCATTATTTAATCATACTGTTGTTATTACTTATGAGACACACATATATATATGCACATATAAAATATGTAATTGTTTTGACAGGTTCCTATTCAACATTCATCATTGACTCTCTTTCTCCGTTAAGTTTATTTCTATTGAGTAAAAACAATTAGGAGGGTGATGGGGAAATGAAACATTTGCAAATAGAATACAGGAAAATAAAACAAATCAGACTTCTTTCACACCCTAACAGATTCCATATACAACATCATATTAGAAACAATGATAAGCTTGGTGAGTAACATAGCTCTAGTATACAGAATAACATAATACATATATAAGTACATTTACATATACACTCATACACCAATACATACATGCATGCATATAGACAGACAGACAAGCGCAGTATTATGCTTGCATATAAAAGAGCAGTAAAGAAACAAGAACAAAAACTTAGACCTATCTTGACTTAACTTCTATGCAAATCAGTCTATAAGACACAATAATTCTAACTTAAATATCAACAGATGTAGCTTAGATATTTTAAGTCTTAATATCATAACAGTGCGTCGATTTAGGTGAACAAAAATATCACTATAACATCACAGAACAAATCTTGAAACGGGGAACCAAAGATGGTATGTAGATTTATATATCACAGTATAATTCTAAAATCTTTATAGGCCAACTAATAAATGTAAATGGACTGAAGAACTTCATGAGAAAAAGATGATTGTTGTGAATGACTGACAAGATATTGTCTATTTTACTAATATATATGCATGCATATATGTATTTGCTTCGTGCAATGTGGATGTATCCGGTTTGCGTGTTCATACTGGTGTA
>NW_018405999.1:44740-46372 GCF_002113885.1 Mizuhopecten yessoensis
CCCCTTCTGTATTAGTAACCAGAGGTTGGGGGATCATTGGCTAGCTGATTCTTTCCCCCTCTCTTTTACTAACTAAGGGGAGAACTATTGGCTAGCTGATTCTTCCCTCCCCTTCTGTATTAGTAACTAAGGGGAAAATATTGGCTGGCTAATACCTCCCCCCTGCTCTGTATTAATAACTAATAATATATCCCCCCACACCCTCTATTAGTAACTAAGGGGGAAATATATTGGCTAGCTAATTGTATCCCCCCCCACACACACACTCTATATAAGTAACTAAGGGGGAAACTATTGGCTAGCTGATTATCTCCCCCCTCTGTAATTAGTATCTAAGGGGGATGTCTATTGGCTAGCTGATTCTCCCCCCCCCCCCACACACACACATACACACACACACACACACACCGTATGAGTAACCAAGGGGAAATATATTGGCTAGCTGATTCTTTCCCTCCTCTATAAGTAAATAATGGGGAAACTATTGGCTAGCTGATTATTTCCCCACTCTCTATTAGTAACTAAGGGGGAAACTATTGGCTAGCTAATCCTCCCCCCACCCCCTCCTCCTCTCTGTATTAGTAACTAGGTGGAAACTATTGGCTAGCTGATTATTTCCCCCTCTCTATTAGTAACTAAGGTGAAAGAATCAGCTAGCCAATCATTTCCCCCTCTCTATTTGTAACTAAGGGGGACACCATTGGTAGCTGATTCTTCCCCCTCTCTATAAGTAACTAAGGGGGGCACTATTGGCTAGCTGATTTTTCCCCCTCTCTATTAGTTACTAAGGGGGAAATAATCAGCTAGCCAACCATTACCCCCTCTCTATTAGTAATTTAGGGGGAAAACCATTGGCTAGCCGAGTCCCCCCCCCCTTTCTGTATCAATAACTAGGGGGAAACTATTGACTAGCTGATTATTTCCCCCCTCTCTATTAGTAACTAACTTAGGGGGAAACTATTGGCCAGCTGATTATTTTCCCTTCTATATTAGTAACTAAGGGGAAAACTATTGGCTATCTGATTATCTCCCCCCCCCCCTCCATCTGTAATTAGTAACTTAGGGGGATGACTATTGGCTAGCTAATTATACCTCCCACACACACACACACTCTATTAGTAACTAAGCGGAAATCTATTGGCTAGCTGATTATATATACCCACACACAAACACACTCACTCTATTAGGAACTAAAGGGGAAACTATTGGCTAGCTGATCCCCCCTCTGTAATTACTAACTAAGGAGGATGCTTATTTGCTAGCTGAATCTATCGCCACCCCTCCCCCCCCCTACACACACACCCATTCTCTCTGTATTAGTAACTAAGGGGAAAATATTGGCTAGCTGTTTCTTTCCCCCCTCTCTATTAGTAACTAAGGGGAAACTATTGGCTAGCTGTTTCTTTCCCCCCTCTCTATTAGTAACTAAGGGGGAAATATTGGCTAGCTGATTATTTCCCTCCTCTATAAGTAACTAGGGGGAAACTATTGACTAGCTGATTACTTTCCCCCTCTCTATTAGTAAATAAGGGGGGATCTATTGGCTGGCTGATTCTCTCCCCCCTCTGTAATTAGTAACTAAGGGGGATGACTATTGGCTAGCTGATTATACCACCATCACCCCCCTCCCCC
>NW_018405999.1:46514-52549 GCF_002113885.1 Mizuhopecten yessoensis
CACACACACTCTCTATAGTAGTAACTAAGGGGGAAACTATTGGTTTGCTGTTTCTTCCCACCTCTCTTTTAGCTACTAAGGGGGAAACCATCGGCTAGCTGATATATTCCCTCCTCTATCAGTAACTAAGGGGAAAATTATTGGCTATCTGATTCTCTTCCCCCTCCATCTGTAATTAGTAACTAAGGGAGATGACTATTGGCTAGCTGATTATACCCCCCCCCCCCCACACACACACTCTCTATTAGTAACTAAGGGGAAATCTATTGGCTAGCGGATTATATATCCCCCACACACACTCTCTATTAGTAACTAAGGGGGAAGCTATTGGCTAGCTGATCCCCCCCCCACACACACACTCACTCTATTAGGAACTAAGGGGGATGACTATTGGCTAGCTGATTCTTTCCCCCCTCTCTATTAGTAACTAAGGGGAAACTGTTGGCTAGCTGATTATTTCCCTTCTCTATAAGAAACTAGGGGGAAACTATTGACTAGCTGATTATTTTCCCCTTCTATATTAGTAACTAATGGGGAAACGATTGGCTAGCTGTTTATTTCCCCTTCTATATTAGTAACTAAGGGGGAAGCTATTGGCTAGCTGATCCCCCCCCCCCCACATACACTCTGTAATGTAATTAGTAACTAAGGGGGATGACTATTGGTTAGCTGTTTCTTCTAAGTTTAAATTATCAATGCAGACAATTGGATTATACCATTTAGAGAAAAAAAATAAGAAACTGCTCAATAGTTTTAACTTGCGTTTCTTCTGAAATATCTAATTATGCGTGATGAAGATTTTTTTGAAGAAGGCATTTTTGGTCTTAAAACATTACCAAAATCTGATATGTTGCTGGCGGGAATATGTTCTGCTTTAAAACTATTGGTCGATTTTTTATCATTATTCTAGGGCTATCTCCGTATCCAACTACACTTAAGGCTTGCTATCAAATGTCTAATACTAATCATTTTCAGATTCCCATTTTCATAGCTTTGGACTATAATGACCCTTTTATTTTATCGCCTGGCGATTGCTAAAAAAAATGAAGAAAATTGTGTTCAACTATTGAATAACATGTTTCTTGCGGTGGAGGATCAAATATGAATAAACTATTAAGTTTTGGTATAATGATTGTTTTATTACTACTATCCACAAGAGAAGAGTTATTATGCATGTCCATTGGTTAATACATTTATTTACATGTTTAAGGACTGTTGTATACCTAAAAGCTACAATCTCATCTAGGTTGACTGAGAAATAAACACCTAGCAAATTGAATTTTGTTTCCTACGTTTCTCCTTCCATCTGTTGTGGTAACAGTTTGCACTGAATACTCGTTTTTACTCTTTAAGTCTCGGTATTTTACTAAAGCAATATAAAACATTCAACGCTCCATTGAATGAGTTTCGAAATCCATCTGAAATTATTGAAGCATCGTCTGAAACTGTAAGAGTTGTTGATGATATTTTTGTATTGTATTGTAATGACCTTGACTTTGTTAAAAAAAAATTCTGATCAGAATAGCCAATACGTTAACTACAAGTAAATAGATATTGGGAGACAGGGTCCCTTTGTCGATAACCACTTTGTATATAAAATGGCAGTATACAATTTGGTTCATCGCAGACTGCGTATTTTTGTGGAATGATTTTATTCATGTTTAAAAAATCAGCTTTTTTATATATAAAACCATAGTATAAAACTACTATTTACCAAAGCAATCTAACCATTCAATGCTTCGTTGTATGAGTTTCTAGATCCATCTGAAATTATTGAGGTAGCATCTGAAACTGTGAAAACTTCTGATGTTTCTATTAAAATGTAATGCTCTTAATTTTTTTTAATATTTTTTTTTAAATAAGATTAGCAAATATTTCAACTACAAATATAAATAGATATGGGGAGACAGGATTCCCTTTGTTGACAACCCCTTTGTATATCAAACAAAACTTGACAGTATACAATATTTGCTAATTGCAGAGTAGGTATGTTTGTATATCATTTTGATGCATTTTTAATGCTCTTACCAAAAATAAGAGAATCAATCAACAATTTCATAAAAATACCATGAAACTGAGTCAAAAGCTTTTTACGAAATATATACATACAAATAGTCCTTGTATGCTGTTAACTTCATAAAATTCATACTGTTGTAGATCTCCTCCTTAAAATAACTGTTTCTGTTAATTGTGTTGTAATGATCTTGACATTTTATTTATTTCTGATCAGAATAGTCAATATTTCACCTACAAGAAACATAGATATTGGGAGACAGGGTCCCTTTGTCGATAACCTCTTTGTATATACAAAATGGGAGTATAATACTTGTTTCATTGCAGAGTAGGTTTTTTTGTGGAAGGATTTTATTCATGTTAAAAAATCAGCATTTTTATATAAAAGACAATATTATAAAACTACTATTTTACGAAAGCAATCTAACTATTCAACGCTTCGTTGTATGAGTTTCTAGATATATCTAAAATTATTATAGTATCATCTGAAACTGTGAAAACTTATGATTTTTTTATTGGACTGTAATGCTTTTAATTGATTTTTATTATTATTCTTTTTAGATAAGATTAGCAAATATTTCAACTACAAATATAAATAGATATGGGGAGACATGATCCCCTTGTCGACAACCTTTTGGAAATCAAACAAAACTTGACAGTATACAATATTTGCTTATTGCAGAGTAGGTATGTTTGTATATTATTTTGATACATTTTTAATGCTCTACCAAAATGGTAAAAAATCAACAATTTATGGAGAAAAAAAATCATGGTATGTTGTTAGCTTTACTAAACTTCATCATATTGTAAATCTCCCACTTAAAATAACTGTTAGGTTTTCTGAAGAAATATAATCTCAAGTACTATTTTAAGTCTGTTGGGTATGCAAACCAAGGCAAATTTTTGATATTTTATAACATTTAACAAGAAATCGGTCTGTTATTTCTAAGAACATGTCTAATTTTATCGCCATCCGGAATATAGGTTATAATACTATGTCTTTGTGTAATTGATAGTTCCCCCTTATTATAACCAGAATAAAATGCTTTGATAATTTACATATTCTATACTATTTAACAGGTTATACAAAAATAACATCTCCGATATCATCCGAATAATCAGCATTCGATTGTAAGTAAACATTTGGTATTTCACTTTTAAATTGTACACGTTTATTGTTTTACGTATTCTAAAATATTTAATTAAGCCAGTACAAAAATGAGATATATTGAATGCGGGAATATGTTCTACTTTAAAACTATTGGTCCAACTTTTATCATTCTTATTGAGCAATCTTCGTATCTATGTAAACTTAAGACCTTTTATAAAATACCCGATAATATTCATTTTCATACCCCCATTTTCATAGTTTTGGACTATTGTGTCTGTTTTAATTTTGTAAACTGGTGATTGCCAAATAAAATTGGTGAAAGTTGTGTTCAATTGTTGAATACAATTATTGTTCGGTGTAGGAATATATATCTGTTGTGTATTACCTTACATAAAAAAACTTATACGTTTTGGTATAATGATTTATTTTGATACTACTTTCTGACTAAGAAGTGATAAAAGAATGCGTTACGATTGGTTAATACTTTATTAACATTTTTGAGGAACTATTGTATAATAAAAAGAATTTCATCTAGATTAAGAAATAAACACCTAGCAAATTAATATATGTTCTTTCCTATTTCAGCTCAATTTGTGTGTTATATTTCTGATAACTGACTTTCAAGAATCCCCATCTCTTCTTGATGTCGAAGGTTAACATTGTTCATTTTAATCTTGAAGTCGTACTTGACTTTTTTTCAATGCAGCATCGTGTTGTTCTTTCGTTACGAAATTCTCCATTTCAGTTCAAGATTCTATAATGTACCATAAAGTTTGTCATTAATTTTTCAATTCGATTTGGTTTAAAATCACAGTCCGACAACTCCGTTTGAGTACCGTTTGCGAGTTCAATGAGACATTCTAAAGTTTTCTGTTATTTTTCAAGTTTGGTTTGTTTTCTTGTCGCCTTTCTTTGCTCTTTTTTATTCGTGGTAATTTTCTCAAAACTCAAATTCGAGTGAGATGATTCCGGTTGGCGTATCAGCGTATCTACCATTTAAACTAGAAACACGCACAGACAGGCTGTCAAATCCTTACACAATCACAACTGGAGCGGATGCGTTTACCTGAGTTTACCTGTTAAGGGTTATGCCCAGTAAAGCGGAAAGTATGAACAGTTACTCCAATTATTATTTTGGTCGTTTTGTCTTGGATTTTCTATTTTGTTTTCATATTGAGAACCACAACATATGTGTATTTGACTGCTAGATTTCCCTGGCTATGCGCTGATTATTTCCCAGCAGTAATACGTACATACACTTGACCCTTCTCCAACAACACTTACTAGTTCTTACGTTATAATAGCTAACCAGGCGTAATAAGTCACTGTAAAGGTCAAGGTGACCTAAGTAAAACTACAAAGAAAATATTTTCGTTGACACCAAAGGTACCTCTGATATATTTATTGCCAATTGAAATCATGCAGCTTTCCTGAAATTTACACAACATGTGTACGCACACATTTTGGTAGAGTAGTAATGCTTTATTTAGTTATTTCAAACTGTTTTTGAACATCAAATGAAGTGTTGAATTGTATTCACTTATGACGGAAAATGTTATAAAAAAACAAAATCATGTTGCTTGCCAATGTAGGATAGACTATCTTGCAATAAATAGTAAGTTAAAAAGTCTCTGTTACGAAATTAAAACACATTGCTCTGAAGTTAATACATATTTCAACAGCGTTTTAGGATATGAAAGTAAGATTTGGGGTTATCATAAAGCTCCAGTCCTAGACGAAATTCGAACATTTTTTGTGAGAAGGTATTTGGAGACAAGAAAAGGACAGGAAAGGATGATCTGAATTAAGACAGTTTCCATTAGATATTACAAAAAACCGACATAATTGAAGTATTGGATGCAATTTAAAACTACTTAACAACTGTATCTTAAAAAGTCTGCTTAGAACAAATAATTCAGCCGAAAAATGAATAGTAAATTAACATAAAACTGATATAGAAAACAATCAGGGTTAGCGTACTTATGGTAATGTAATGAGATGACAAATAATTGAAAATATATTTAATGATGACAAGAATTGTTTTATAATGTTAGCCAAGGAGCATGTGGTTATTTATGTCAACGTTTAGATGGTAATTTATGCTTACAACATTATTTATGTAAACCTTAATATTCATTGTACAGTGAGACACGGGGGAATGTGTTCGTGCTGTAATAAAGCCGAAATTGAGGATGGATTCCATAAATACTCTACTGTTCATTGTATTCACATTAACGTCAAAGTTATAGAAAGTCATATTTGTTTATCGAAAAGTTAGTGTAGTCAAGCCAGTTCAGATAATAATTATTATAAAACAAAATGTTAAGGAATGGAATAAAATGGAAAAAAATGTGCATTTGGCAATCAAGTAAAGAAAAAAATGTGTTAAAGGGATAATCATAATGCTGTTTCACATAAGCATATAATTACTCCGTTATTGATCACCCTCAATGTAAATGTTAACACTTTGTAATTGATTTTACGTCTGATAACCAGTGCTAAGCATATCCTAAAATGTGTCTCACTGATTTTAATCTAGACGGTAACTAGATTTTTTAATTTTAATCACGCCTAAATATTAGCATATACTCGCATATAAAACGTCAACATTTGTAAATATAAACGTCACATTACAAAATTGGTAAAGGTTATATAATTGTCAGAGCTGATCGAGATAACACGATTGTACTACTGTTACATGCTATTGTGTCAAGATCAAATGAATGGTACCACGTTTATAGTAATAGAAAACGTCTTTTCGAAATTGATTAAGTTTTCATGAAGATCATATGTGTTTGAAAATTACCGACGTGTAAAAGGGACAACTACAGCAACTACAGCGACTTTTTAAAAAGATATACTCACGTTGTAGATAATTCGTGTACTGGATCACCCTGTTGATCATAGCGAC
>NW_018405999.1:52900-53306 GCF_002113885.1 Mizuhopecten yessoensis
GAGTATGGATTAATTAGGAGTAAGAAGAAAAGACATCCTCATAAATTTACTTCATAAATATCTTATAAGTCTTAAATCGTTCCAACCATTTGCAATAGTTAATTCATTTACCAAACAAATAAATAAAAAATCACATATACGGTTACGGGGAATAAATGAACATTGCCATTCAAGTAAAATAAAACACATATATCAATATTTACATTTGTCCGTCTAGTTAACAGTACCAACTCAAAATGTTGTTATGTATCAATGAAAGCAAGTTTGTAGTAATATAAGCAGTATTACATGTACCGTTATAACACCTCTGACCTCACTATGTACACACAACAGTCACCCCCCCCCTCCACCCACCCCTACCTCACCAAAAAAACACCCGATATTTTTTCGATCAGCGGTTTGAAAA
>NW_018405999.1:54974-55588 GCF_002113885.1 Mizuhopecten yessoensis
ATTTTGCTGAACCCGGTAATATAATATATTATGTAAATCTAATAGCGCACGTATCTCATTTGACCCCGAGTACCAACCGCAGAGGAGATTAACAGAATACACCGTGGCCATCACAACAGTTATCCCTTGTAGGGCCTCATGGCAAAATCAAACTAACCAGTCACTTATCCCTTCCTTTTGCAAAACCCACTGTATAAATATAGAAACACAAAGTAAAATCTCTCCGATACCTGCCCATTAACATATTAAACTAAGTTCATCTGTGTTCAAACTCAGACAAAGATACTAGGGAGATTTATAGTTTTAGATATTTATTCATAACATAACCAGGCTAGCATTTCTGTTGGTTCAATTTCAGCTTAACCGAATATCCGGAAGAATACATGCACCGTACTAACTGCTAGGGCAGTTATTTTTCTCCTATGAATGCTGCCCACCTGCAATAATGATTCCGTAACGTACTCCTTGCGCTATCTTTTGACCATTTGGCAACTTTTCGCTTCGTAGCTGACACGATACAACACCTTTCTTTCGCTTACTTCACACGGCCAGTCATTTTGTTAACAAATAAATGGTGTGCTATGCGCATTCGCTAGTAGAGGGAAATCCCTGAA
>NW_018405999.1:59794-64679 GCF_002113885.1 Mizuhopecten yessoensis
GTACGGGATAAGCGAATACTGAACTAATAATCAGTATCTGTTTATCCAACACAGCTAATAGTATAATAACAAAAATATCCAATCAATCTAAATAATAAACAAACTAAATTAATCATTCAAAACTATAAAGTATTTACCAATAATTAAAAAAACCAAAACATTTCACTTCCGGTTGATATAAGAAAGCTGCAACGTATGTGTTTTGGCCACGTGCGAGGAGTTCCGTTTTTTAAAAAAGGACGCGTCTTCCACCCCACAGCAATCTAATGTCTAATCAAAAATATTACTATATATATATTTATACATGAGTACCTACAAATGAATACATATATATGTACCGCCGTGGGGCGATGTACAATCTGAAGCAGTACGCCGTTTTTAGCCTGTAGAAAGCCTACACGACGGACAAAAACTAGGATAGGACTTTATTATCACTATAAACTGTATAATACGACCCATGAAATAGGTACTTTCGTTCATTCGGCCTGAAACACAACAAGGTTAGCGCGAGTACAGGAGGGAAGCCGAAAGTGCTATATTGACATATTAGTTAGGTAGGAATAACGGGATAATCGAAAACTAATAATCAATATTTGTTTATCCCACACAGCTAATAGTGTAATAACAAAAATTTCCAATTAATCCAAATAATAAACAAACTAAATTAATTATTCTAAACTATAAAATATCTATTAATTATACAAAAAAAATAAAAAAATAACTTCCGGTTAATATAAGAAAGCTGCAACGTATGTGTTCTGGCCACGTTCGGGAAGTTCCGTTTTCAAAAAGGACGCGTCTTCCACCCCACAGCAATCTTATGTCTAATCGAATATATTACTATATATATATGTATACATGAGTACATACGCATGGATACTATTAGTTACACGGATTTATTACCCCTTTGAGTTTTTTTATATTGGTTTTGTACAGTTCCCCGTCAACTTTTCTGTTGTCAAGATAAAAATGGCACAGTAGATCTACCTCATTTAGTTTCGTTTTATCAAATTCTTCGAACTGTTCTTCCTGATTCTTTTCTTTTTAATACGTCCTCAGCATGTTTACCGCTCGTCTGTTCGACTTTTGTGTGTTTGTGGCACATAGTTAGCCTTTTTGGCGAGTATTTCCTCATCTGTATGCGAAGCGAAACGTTTTGTCATTTTGTAAACATCGCCGGAAGCAGACGACGAATGCGAGTTGTCTCCCATGGCCCGGCCGCAAGATACAAAGACACGTGACCCGTATACCCCTTGTAAAAGCACGTGATGCCACCGTATTACTGCTGAGAATCACGTTGCATGACCGCATACCCCCTGAGATTTTCGTATACCCCTTGAGATTTAGGAATGCGGTTTGGTACACTGTAGTTTTTAACCAATCAGATTCCTAGATTTTTCTCAAAGGGGTAATACATATATATGTACCGCCGTGGGGCGATGTACAATCTGAAGCGGTATGCCGTTTTTATATTGTACAAAGCTTAAACGACGGATAGTTTCTAGGTTAGAAAGGTATTACCACTATAAACTGTATAATACGATCAATAAAAGCGGTCCTTTCGCTCATTCGGCGGGAAACCCTACACGGTTAGCGCGGGTAACGGAGGGAAGCCGAAAGTGCTATATGGACCTATTCGTTTGGTAGGATTAACGGTTTTGTTATTTATATATCCCTATGCAGATGATATCTATATGAGTGATTTAATATCGCCAAGACTTGATTTGAAAGTATTTCTGAGGCCCTGGGGTAACTCCGGTCACACCTGATACTTTTGGTCTTGAGCAAATATTCACAACTTTGAGGATCTTAGCGATGCCGTTGACTGGGCAGTACATTCGTACGACAAAAATGGCGGGAACACTATAATTTTAGATTACTAAAAGCGAAAACAATATGTTTTATGAAGGGGATGGAATTTAAACCATACCAGGGATACCTCAAATAAACAGCTTTGATTTGTATGTAGACAACAGATGCTACTTTAACTTTGACTGGTTTTTTTTACCAGACCCTGGTTTGTATCCTGGTCTGGCTGTTGCATTTTTATTTTCTGTTACTTTTGGTGGCAAACAATATACGTGCGGAAGGTGGTACAATTGTATACACTATTGTGTGTCATTAGAATTGTAGACGTCGTTTAAGGAGGGAGGAATGTAGCGGAACTTGACTGGGTAATTTGCCCACCACTAGGTAGCTCAATTGGTTATATATTCAGTTTAAAGTTTCGAGGTAATGGGTTCGAATCCCGGTCTGGCTGCTGCATTTTCTCTTCCCGGTTGCAGTATGCACATGATAACGGTTACAAATGACGTTGCTATTTCGTGATCATATATTGTTACTAACCCCAGCACTATTTGACTGTTTTTATAACTGCCGTGTGTTCAGTCGTTTTGGCAAATTTGACCGTAATTCTTGTTTCCTGTAAATTCTTCGGTCGTTTGGTTGTATTTTTCAGAGTTTTTGTTTGCGTGGGAGTTTTGTTTATTTGTTAGTTATTGACATGATTTATTTTTAAAAATAAAATATTTCATATTTTGGTTTATTTTCTTATACTATTCCATTCATTTTAAACATCGTCATCACCTTCGCTGGCTGTATCTCACTGCTTTCTGCCGTCGTCACTTTCGTCCATTACAGATAAAGTTAAATTTGTCGATTTCCCTGTCAACGACTGTGTCCTTTTGTAGTATATTTTGATTTTATAATACGAATTGGATTACGTTTAAAATATGCATGTCATCTGCGTGGAATACAACACACAAAACATGTAGCCAAGGGACCACGCTGTCTTGGTAAATTTGATGTTAATAACAAATTATAAATATAGTATATTAAAATTTCCGCTGCGTTGTATGAATAAAATAAGTGCTTATATTTCAGAAGTTACTTGCATGTTTGATTAATAATGAAAAGTTCCCCGATTGGGCATCGCATTTAATCAGAAACATGTAATATATACGTCTCTGATTTAATCAAAGAATTGCTAACAACTGGTTTCAATACGTTTCGATACAAAATTGCAATGAACATATCCAGCATGATTGAACATGTTAGTATATTAAAATTCTGAAACTGCGAAGTATATAATTATATGGTTTTCTTAGTGTAAACCATTATATTTTCTATTTATCGCATTTTAAAAGTAACAACAATGACAAAAAACGTTGCTATTTCAAAATAGTTTGGTATATAATAGCGTAATCTTTGGCGCCAAAAAATGACGTCACGCTTGACGACAAGGCAGCGCGCTCTTTCGAAAGAGCTACCAAGCATCATTTCTAACGTCTTCTGCTATAACTCGATGTGATTTGCTTATATGAATAGTATCATTTGAGTAAATAAAATAACAATTTGCCGTATGTAGCAACGATGTGCTAGAACAGCTACCTATTCTACTGTCAGTCAGCTATTTCAACAGAAATTCTGCGGTTTGTGGGATGGTCACTCAGAGTTGGATTACCTGCCCTAGGCGAAGTCAAAATAAACATCAAACTGTTGAGAAGCGCCTAACAATAACTGAATACAATTGAATACAATGACTATCTTTTAAGTGTTGATATACAAATCCTTGAGGTGAAGTAGTCCCGGTAACTGCCGGGGCCGAATTGCATGTCCCGTTAACTGCCGGGAGCCGATGGGTTCCGATCTGATTCCATGTTGTTAATGTCAATACTCAACACATACACTGATCAAGAAGTGTAGACTAAGATTAATTCTCCTTAAAATTTCACTATATTTTCATCAAATAATCACTTGAAAATACGTCAAATGAGGCGATGACGTAAATATATAACTTTATGACGTCATATTTAACTATTTCTCTGGAAACTGTCATGACATGACCATATTTGAGGAAACCTACACCTGAGCTGGTGATCCTCAAAGTTAGTGAGGGTCATTTGATTCAACTTATTTGATAGCGTGTTATTCCTGCAAGTTACTCGCAAAATGCAACAAATCTAGATTAAACCAATGCCAACAAAAGGTATATCAATGTCATTTCCACATACAAATTGTACCAAGAGGCAAGACAATGTCATATGACTCTTTGACTTTTTTCAAAAAAATAAAGTCTTTGAAAGATTTTAACACGCTTGAAACTGGGGATCTTGAAAACGACTTAAGGTCAAACTGAACCCTCGCTCCCAGAATGCTCCTAAGCAAAGTATTTCCCCGTATGCATCTAGGTTGATCTAGGTTTGATTCCAGCATGAACGGAAGTAAGATTATAATTATTTCGATTCTTATAATTCTATTGTTATCAAATAGTTGAACCAAGAATCCAAATTCTAGCACACCGTCTTATTTATTCTATTAATAAACAATTAACTGACCTAGGACTTGAAATAAAACCTTTATTTTTTGCCATTGCTGAGCGATATTAAGCTAATGAAATATAAACAGATTTCTTGTAATACATGTACATATTTATACTGTGGTAATACAATTGTGTTTAACTAATGAGCATCCTCGTGTTGAAAAGTTCCCAATACATACTTAAATGCATCTCTGTATTTCAAATTTTGCTCTCTATAAATCTTCTCTGCACCTTGGATTTTTCTCATGGCAGAATCAAAGTCCCTGTGCGCAAGGGCTGCAACGTTAGGCATAACTCACGATACGGTATGTATCGCGGTACGATGTCTACGATACGTATCACGATACAAATGTCTGTAAACTTTAGAATGATTGAGTGCAATTTTATCGAGTTTTGTCATAGATTTCAATAGTAAATATTATCAAAACATGTTTTTTTTTATAATTTCTAGTACTTTTGGGTACGACTGCACAGTGGACCACATCTTTACTGAAGGATTCTAAAATATACTGACACATGTTTAGAGTTTGATAAAAATTGATTGATAGTTTCAGTACTGTTAGT
>NW_018405999.1:65233-68190 GCF_002113885.1 Mizuhopecten yessoensis
TTCTTTCGAAAGTGAAAATCTTGGATTTTAAAAATAAACTATTTCTAATTAATGGTTAGATTTTAATGTTGACTTACTAGAGCATTTTCTTCTACAGAAAATTGGTAGTTTTTGTGCAGCTGTATACTGATACAGAATTATATATTCATTGGTCTTCACACGCGTTTTCTCGGTCCGTTTTACCAAGCATATTAATTTAAACAAAAAGAAAGAAATATCAACCAAATGTGAAATTACAACTTTCGTAGCAAGAATTCGTTTCTGTCCTTCTGCATCCTAACACCAGTAAGACTAGATTTATACATAATTTACATTATCGATCTAGCTGAGAGAATTGTACTGAAGGGAGGGGGTGAAAATAGATATCTTAGATGAATAATATTGCATCGTTAACTGTAAACATAATCCATAACAAATGTAAAACATAAAAAAACAAAAAAAACAGGCAACATACTTATTCCGTATTCATGTACTAATGTCTTCAGAGAGAAAATTTATAACGGTATGTAAAATATATCACAGGGAACAGTTAATTAATTTACAGTCTCGCAAGATCACAGTTTTATGTATTGGATTAAGGCTTTAACACATTTGTTTTTTTCCCTGTATCAAGCAAAAAGGTAACTATGCGTTGACATATTTGTCCTGTATGATTATAGTAACGATATATCAATCATTGCCCAAAAGAAATACATACCTTCCATAAACAAACGCGATTCTGCAGTGGCGCTAGACGGGGATTCGAACGCGAGACGTTCCAATCCAGGGACTGTCACTCTTACCGACTGAACTACCTTATCGACGGAAATGAAATGTCCCAGTCGCGCTTTTTTCTCCTGTGGGCACCTAAGGATTCCTGGCCCGCTGCACTGTAGTGTTTCTTATATATACCGTAACTCCCCTTAATTTTGTGTTTAATATAACAGTAGCATGTTTGGGCAAGGACACTTCCGTTGATCATGTAGCTCAGTCGACAGAAGTGTTAGTATAACGATCTGAAGTGACCAGTATATAAAACCCAGTCTAGCCCCTCTAATCTCTCATCTGACACAATGTGAACCTAGCTATCCGATAATACCGGAAATAAATAAAGTCAAAACAGGAAATGTTTCTACTTCCTAAACTATGCTTATGCTATCATATCTTACTACAGGAAATTCACAACTACACACACAACTAAGAATACTGTAATATTATGAAAGGTAGATGCATGTCAAAGTTCCCGAGTAAAAGTCTATGAGATATTAACAAATACACTCGTGACAGCTACAGTTCAAAGCAGGCGTTGTTCACTCAGGCATGACATGGTCGTCGCTGAATTCACAAATCTAGATTGACCTGTGTTTTCACACACACACGCGTAACGCGATGTAGAAATATACAACAAATGTTACGATGAAATAAAGCTTTTATATGAAATGACATCTTTCATTCTGCATACCACCTTCTTGCAATCATAAAATGTTACTGAATGAACGATATTATTTACCAAATGACACATCCACTCTGGTATCATTCGAATAATCCATGATAAACAAAACGTTGTTCCACCGGAAGCTCTAATATCCGACCTTGAATGTCAAGGACACACAGCTGAGTCGTACGTGCCTCACGTTGGACGCCAAAATGTAGCCGGGTGCAGGTGCTACACAGATTCGTTAGCACATCAACAAAGCAAATCTTCATTTACACATTATCATTTATTTGAGTCGAAAGATCCTGCAATAACACAAATTTAACATATAAGCACACGTACAATGCATATTAAAAGATATATATAATACAATGGTACGCGATACCCGTAACGGTTGCAATTAACATCACGAATTTAATACAATACATTTGAAATACGTAGATAAATTATAGAATTGATCAATTTTGCACATGACCTGTGATAAATACCAGATAATTAAATAGTGCCTAATATTAAAAATGCCTACCATATCGCTCTCACAGGGGTCTACTGATATCTACGTATAATTTACGTAGATATCAGTAGACCCTTGTAAGAGCGATAGGGTAGGCATTTTTAATATTAGGCACTATTTAATCATCATGTATTTATCACAGGTCATGTGCAAAATTGATCACATTTGGTTGATATTTCTTTCTTTTTGTTTAAATTAATATGCTTGGTAAAACGGACCGAGAAAACGCGTGTGAAGACCAGTGAATATATAATTCTGTATCAGTATACAGCTGCACAAAAACTACCGATTTTCTGTAGAAGGAAATGCTCTAGTAAGTCAACATTAAAATCTAACCATTAATTACAAATAGTTTATTTTTAAAATCCAAGATTTTCACTTTCGAAAGACACTTCCAAAATGAACATTTGATTATATGTCATTTTTTGCCCTTGCAATTTCTCCTAATAGAGTGTAAATCACTTTTATCTTTAATCAAAGCACTGCTCTGGGGTCACGGATCATCAAAAAGGTTGGGCATACACTGTACGGCTGCAAAGGAATATCGTATCGTATCGTGATACTTTCTTGTGTATTGTATCGAATTGTTTTGTTTGCCTGTATCGAGATACACTAACAGTACTGAAACTATCAATCAATTTTTATCAATCTCTAAACATGTGTCAGTATATATTAGAATCCTTCAGTATAGATGTGGTCCACTGTGCAGTCGTACCCAAAAGTACTAGAAATTATAAAAAAAACATGTTTTGATAATATTTACTATTGAAATCTATGACAAAACTCGATAAAATTGCACTCAATCATTCTAAAGTTTACAGACATTTGTATCGTGATACGTATCGTAGACATCGTACCGCGATACATACCGTATCGTGAGTTATGCCTAGCGTTGCAGCCCTTGCGCACAGGGACTTTGATTCTGCCATGAGAAAAATCCAAGGTGCAGAGAAGATTTATAGAGAGCAAAATTTGAAATACAGAGATGCATTTAAGTATGTATTGGGAACTTTTCAACACGAGGATGCT
>NW_018405999.1:70516-112599 GCF_002113885.1 Mizuhopecten yessoensis
TTTTAAACGTAATCCAATTCGTATTATAAAATCAAAATATACTACAAAAGGACACAGTCGTTGACAGGGAAATCGACAAATTTAACTTTATCTGTAATGGACGAAAGTGACGACGGCAGAAAGCAGTGAGATACAGCCAGCGAAGGTGATGACGATGTTTAAAATGAATGGAATAGTATAAGAAAATAAACCAAAATATGAAATATTTTATTTTTAAAAATAAATCATGTCAATAACTAACAAATAAACAAAACTCCCACGCAAACAAAAACTCTGAAAAATACAACCAAACGACCGAAGAATTTACAGGAAACAAGAATTACGGTCAAATTTGCCAAAACGACTGAACACACGGCAGTTATAAAAACAGTCAAATAGTGCTGGGGTTAGTAACAATATATGATCACGAAATAGCAACGTCATTTGTAACCGTTATCATGTGCATACTGCAACCGGGAAGAGAAAATGCAGCAGCCAGACCGGGATTCGAACCCATTACCTCGAAACTTTAAACTGAATATATAACCAATTGAGCTACCTAGTGGTGGGCAAATTACCCAGTCAAGTTCCACTACATTCCTCCCTCCTTAAACGACGTCTACAATTCTAATGACACACAATCGTGTATACAATTGTACCACCTTCCGCACGTATATTGTTTGCCACCAAAAGTAACAGAAAATAAAAATGCAACAGCCAAACCAGGATACAAACCAGGGCCTGGTAAAAAAAAACCAGTCAAAGTTAAAGTAGCATCTGTTGTCTACATACAAATCAAAGCTGTTTATTTGAGGTATCCCTGGTATGGTTTAAATTCCATCCCCTTCATAAAACATATTGTTTTCGCTTTTAGTAATCTAAAATTATAGTGTTCCCGCCATTTTTGTCGTACGAATGTACTGCCCAGTCAACGGCATCGCTAAGATCCTCAAAGTTGTAAATATTTGCTCAAGACCAAAAGTATCAGGTGTGACCGGAGTTACCACAGGGCCTCAGAAATACTTTCAAATCAAGTCTTGGCGATATTAAATCACTCATATAGATATCATCTGCATAGGGATATATAAATAACAAAAGTTGATCTGCCGTCCATATTTGGATATTTTGTACTTTTATCTATTTGTAGATTCAGCTGATAATGCGCGCATATCTAAATTAATTTAATTAATTAAATTAATATTTAACTTTGGCAATCTGATATGAATTTATTTTGTCATCAATATGAATTGTGATTGTCTTTTATTTTGAAATAGTATGCATACATATGTACAATGGCAACACCTAAAGAAAAGGATGTACACGCCAGGCTTTTATGCTAGCATTGGTTATTAATCACCTGATGAAGTGATGCTACGGAGGGTGCTTCAATGTCTTTGACATTTTTGAAATTTATATTCTGTAATTGGTATAATACATCACTCCTGGTGACCATGTGTACTTGAAACCACCGGTGAAAATACAGGTATATATATATTATCATGAAATAGACTAATTCCAGCAGATGGTATAGTCCTCTCCCAACTGTCAGGGTGATTACCACACAAACATTATTCCAACAAACTATTATGTGGTACACAGTAGAGGCGAATGCAGAATTTGTTCGGTGTGGGGGATATGCTATTTATTTTTATCAATGCATGCTTTTTAATGTGCTAATGTCTATTTATTAATAAAAACTTTAATTTAAACTTTCTTGATTTGAAAGCAACCGCATTTGATGCTTATTGTCATGTTTGCCAAGGTATAAAATAAAAACCCACTTAAACTAGAATACATTTGCCCTGTGGCTACGGACCACTGACCTTAAAGGTACAAACGTCTCTATCATAGTTCGCTGACCTATTTAGGTGATGGGGGCCATAAGTGTGAGCCAACTATTCCACACCTTTTTGAAGATGGCGGGGTAGAGGAACGGACGGGAATGGAGGAGGGGCGGGGCTGCGGTTTGGGCAGTGTCATAGTAATTGGTGGGGGATGTTGTGGTTTGGGCTGTGTAATAGTAGTTATACACAACTGGAATCACCAGCAGTAATACAAAAAATAATCAATTCAGATAAGGTTGTTTCGAGTAGAATAAGTAACGGAGTTTGATAATTTATCCTTCAAACAGAAAATGTATCAGAGTGAAAATACATGAAACTAGAAAAAATCAAAAGTACACAAAATGTGGTTTATAGCAATAAAAGCAAAAAAAATAGGAAAATCTGTCGTTGCTCACTGATGAAAGATATATTGTTTACCTGTATATGGGTATTATTATGGGTTTGTCCGTAATTAAGGACTACTTTGGTCTCACCTGATTAACAAAATATTACCTGTATAAAGCAAAACACCAAGATATTGGCTATTTGGAAGACACAGGTACCTGGCAGACTCAATAGTAGTTGGTCTTAGTTTAGCCGACGGTACGCGTATGTATATTTTACAAGTCCCATACGATATCTGGTATATGGCATGAAGGAGAGCGTGTTAGGTATGGGATGCTCTCCACAGTGCTATGGTATCAGATACGAAACAATATAGGTATTTTGTGAATTGAATTTATTTATTTAGGTCTAAGGGATCCCATTAGTATTAAGGCACACTGTGACTTTTTGGGTCATTTCAGGTAAAGGCCTCATTAATTGAATTACATCCAGTTTTTTAACACTCTGAGTTCATTTGCATGTTTAACTTGTAGATAACATATGTGATAACACATATATCAATGTCAAATTTACCAACGTGGTATGGCTGCGTTTTACCTGAATACATGCTATATTTTGTATAGATATTCTCATTTGTACCAGTGTAAAAGCTCTAGTGCCTGGTTCGCCGCTGGAGCAAAGGAAAGAGGATGGTAGGCAGGTGATATATAAAAACGATATATTTGCATGATAACAACGACACCAATTATGGTGTATTGTGAGCTTGGTATATACTCTTTTTCTGTGATCAGGAAGTTGAGGATCTTCAAATACTGGTGTAAATTATTAAGGACACAAAATTGTACACTACAAGGTTGCTATGCATATTTGTTCAATAGGTGTGAATCTAAGCCAAATTGTAAAAACTTGGCAGCAAATGTAACAATGGAATTGTCAATGTTAGGTATGGGAGAAATATGGCAAAAATCAGCGAAAATATTGATTTAAAATATTTCCTGCCTTTCGTTAAACAACGCTTGCATGATACATGTTCACTATTTTTTCAACTTCTTCAAAGTGTAACTTGTACCAATACCTTGTAGACCATATATGCCTACAGAGTTATTTATCAAAGCCAATTTTATTGAAATTCAAGAAAGTAATTTATAGTTTTCGTTTGTCTGCGCACTGTTTAACAATTGAAACAGGAAGATACAATAAGCAGGTTGTTTCTAAACGTATATGCCCAATATGTACTACTGAAGTAGGAGATGCATATCATTTTGTTTTTATTTGTAAAGAATATGATTTCCTCCGACAAAAACTATGTAAACCTTATTACCGATGCAAACCATCCATGTATAAACTTTTGAAATTACTTAATACAGAAAATGTTACAGAACTGTATACTTTTGGATTTTTTCTGTGTAAAGCTTTTGAAATTAGGTTACACCTATTGTCTATGAAATGAGTGAATACACCTATTAGCGTATGGCTTGAACTTAACTTTGTATGACATTGTATTGTGCATAATACATGTAATGTAATATCAATAAGCTGTATTGCTTACGATAATAAAATAATTGAATTGATAGTTTTCTGTAATGGCTGATCGTACGTCACGGATGTATGTTGACAGTAGGTAATACTATCGGCAGTAATCCTTGACGTTAGATCAGCGGTCGACAGTTCCGTACAGGCATGCGTAGTCGGAAGACATAAAACGGCCATACAAAAACGACCGGAAAGCCGATCGATATGGATTCGACCGCCTTAGCCAAACACGAACGCCAAACGGACGATGACCAACAGCAAACCTGAACGCATGCTAACAATTTTCGAGGTATATAGAATCCGTGCCGACGGCAAACGTTTGGACGATGTGGAATACATTACGTAATCGATATGTTTAAAGAACTGCATTTTAGTTGTAACTGAGATGTCATTAAATGTAAAGAAGTATCTGTAATCTTTGAAGCATACTGTATGTTATATATTATCCAACGGATGGTATCCCTACATCATTCAAATGAGTATCAGTTCCATTTAAAGAAATAATTGTAGGGACACACAACCGTATACGATCTGTGCTGTACATCCAGTGTGCGAAGGATGTTTGAAGAATGTGCGCACCACGTGCGGACGATATCAAACCGGGTGATTACATTGTACATCACGTGAGCACGATGGACGAACGGTGTGCGATAGTAATCGTGGTTGATGTAAATACAGGTAATGCTCTCTTGAAATAAAGACGTGTTCGTGTTAGTGTCTTTACAAACCTGATATTAACATATGCTGCCAAAGTTAAACTAGAATCTTAAGGCTTATCTGTCGTGTTATATACACGTATACTTGATTATGAAATGTTGTTTTTAGGGGTTATTTCGGGTGTTTCTTAACCAAACTAAATCGACAGACACATAACACCTATTGGGCATGGTGTGTGTACAAAGAAGGTTTCTCCTCACCCGAGGCAGTCGAATGTACATTATGAATAGACGCTGTAGTCAATTGGATATAAACTATTATTTTTGTTCAGCGTTAGCGCATCTTGGAGAATATGCGTGAACGGAACGTTTTGTTGCAATCCTCATACATATTAAAAAAGATGCATTTCAAACCTTATATTTACGTTCCATTACATTCACATTTATTTCTTGAAAATAAGAAAAAAAAACAAATACACCGTCCTGAACGCAACATTAATCGAACAGCCTTTTTTTAGCGGCGAAAGATGATGTGTTGGCAATTATGATGAAATGCACAGTTGAACAATACACAAGTCGTTCCTCTTTGCAACGAAATTTGAAAGTGCATCAAACCAGATGACGATTTAAGAGATTATTATATTGTGTCAAGTCTTGTGTCGACCGACTGTGGCAACGGAACAAGCTCATTGTAGGAGCATTCGGCTTATGCTATTATCGCTGAGGTGACTGGCCGACGAGCCCCGATGTTTTGACCTGCTTCGGACGCTAGTGTAGATCACAGCGATTTTTGTTAATGTTTTGCTGAAAATGACCTGTTATAGGATATAATAGCAACTTCACAAATTAGAAGATAAATATGATGTGCCTAAATAAAACAAACTGCCATTCATCGCCTGTATTGCCGTGGCACGGATACAGTGTGCTGTATATTTTTTCTTTATTTCATCTATTCATATAAATACACAGATTAAACAAAATATTAATACAATATATTTATGTTTTTAAACCGCTGATCGAAAAATTATCGGGTGTTTTGTTGGTTAGGTGGGGGCGGGTGGAGGGTGTGTGTGTGTGAGTGTGTGTGTGTGTGTGACTGTTGTGTGTACATAGTGAGGTCAGAGGTGTTATAACGGTACATGTAATAATGTTAATATTACTACAAACTTGCTTTCATTGATTCATAACAACATGTTGAGTTGGTACTGTTAACTAGACGGACAAATGTAAATATTGATATATGTGTTTTATTTTACTTAAATGGCAATGTTCATATATTCCCCGTAACCGTATATGCGATTTTTTATTTATTTGTTTGGTAAATGAATTAACTTTTGCAAATGGTTGGAACGATTTAAGACTTATAAGATATTTATGAAGTAAATTTATGAGGATGTCTTTTCTTCTTACTCCTAATTTATCCATACTATTTACAATTATTAAATATTGCGTTACATCCTCCAGTTTAAATTAATTAAATAATGTAGATTACAATACCGTATTTATAAATGACACAAATAAATTAGTTATCCAAACCATTTACCAATGCTGTAGACAGAGAAAAGATGTTTGTCATTAGGAGAAAATTAAATGACTAATGTAAGTCTGTAACTGCCGTATACTGATATAAACCTACCTCATCAGATGGTGATGAACCTCCCGTCGCCATTGCTAGATACAGGTTCACTGCAGCTCGGTTTCCTGTAAGTAAGAAAAGGTTGTCAACTAAAATTGAATAAATTGTTACACGACAAATAGGCCATAGCAAAAGGATGAAGAGAAAAAAGAAGAAGATTTCTTAGATTCTGTTCGACTTCCTATCCTGCACTTCAATAGTGCCCCATGTTGAGTTCACATGTTGACTAAGATGAATAATCACATACAATATTTATTCGTGGTGATAAATGACATGCATTTTAATGCTAGGGCAGTCGGGTGGCGCAGGGGATAATGCACTAACTTTCTATTAACGCGACCGGGGTTCATTTCCCCAATCGGACGGGAAAAGGTATTGTACTGTTTATTCAGGTAAACCGGATTATACAACGACCACCTGCGCGCTTTTATCCGGCCAACAAAAGTGATAAACATACGTAAGAAGACTTGTTTCAAAATTGTTATAAAATAGATAAAAGTTTATATATGGTTTTTTTTTGTATGTTGACAACGTAAACAAATTAACCAATAAGAGCTCCATGATGTGGTTACAAATGTCGCTATGATCAACAGGGGGATCCAGTACACGAATTATCTACAATGTGAGTATATCTTTTTAAAAAGTCGCTGTAGTTGCTGTAGTTGTCTCTTTTACACGTCGGTAATTTTCAAACACATATGATCTTCATGAAAACTTAATCAATTTCGAAAAGACGTGTTCTATTACTATAAACGTGGTACCATTCATTTGATCTTGACACAATAGCATGTAACAGTAGTACAATCGTGTTATCTCGATCAGCTCTGACAATTATATAACCTTTACCAATTTTGTAATGAGACGTTTATATTTACAAATGTTGACGTTTTATATGCGAGTATATGCTGATATTTAGGCGTTATTAAAATTGAAAAAAAATCTAGTTACCGTCTAGATTAAAATCAGTGAGACACATTTCAGGATATGCTTAGCACTGGTTATCAGACGTAAAATCAATTACAAAGTGTTAACATTTACATTGAGGGTGATCAATAACGGAGTAATTATATGCTTATGTGAAACAGCATTATGATTATCCCTTTAACACATTTTTTTTCTTTACTTGATTACCAAATGCACCGGTTTTTTTTCCATTTTATTCCATTCCTTAACATTTTTTTTTAATAATAATTATTATCTGAACTGGCTTGACTACACTAACTTTTCGATAAACAAATATGACTTTCTATAACTTTGACGTTAATGTGAATACAATGAACAGTAGAGTATTAATGGAATCCATCCTCAATTTCGGCTTTATTACAGCACGAACACATTCCCCCGTGTCTCACTGTACAATGAATATTAAGGTTTACATAAATAATGTTGTAAGCATAAATTACCAACTAAACGTTGACATAAATAACCACGTGCTCCTTGGCTAACATTATAAAACAATTCTTGTCATCATTAAATATATTTTCAATTATTTGTCATCTCATCACATTACCATAAGTACGCTAACCCTGATTGTTTTCTATATCAGTTTTATTTTAATTTTCTATTCATTATTCGGCTGAATTATTTGTTCTAAGCAGACTTTTTAAGATACAGTTGTTCAGTAGTTTTAAATTGCATCCAATACTTCAATTATGTCGGTTTTTTGTTATATCTAATGGAAACTGTCTAATTCAGATCATTCTTTCCTGTCCTTTTCTTGTCCACACATACCTTCTCACAAAAAATGTGCGAATTTTGTCTAGGACTGGAGCTTTATGATAACCCCAAATCTTACTTCCATATCCTAAAACGCTGTTGAAATATGTATCAAATACAGCGCAATGTGTTTTAATTTTGTAACAGAGACTGTTTAACTAACTATTTATTGCAAGATAAGCTTTCCTACATTGGTAAGCAACATGATTTAGTTTTTTTATAACATTTTCCGTCATAAGTGAATACAATTCAACACTCAAACACTGTTCCAAATAAATAAATAAAGCATTGCTTAGTGTGTCATCAATATCAATGTGTGTTATATGATCATAACATTATTTGCTAAAAATATGCATTGCTTAAATATATACATGATATAAAAATAAACATATATACGTCCATAATCATATATTATATTTGAAATACCTATAAAAAGATCAGAAAGGAAAGGTAAATATCTTTAAAATTGGTCTAGGTAACTTAAGCATATGTATATTTAGTGCAATTTTAGGGCGATAATGCAATGTTCAATCTTCAGACAACTTGATTTTATAGATGTATTGTTTTATTGTAAAGATGATCATCTTATCAAATTTTCTTTGTATTCCATTTAGATGATATATACCAAAACATGTATTTTGATAAAATTCCAATAGTTTGAAGAGTATTTTTTTTTGTCCAGGGTAATCTGTTTTGGATGGGTCAAGTTACACCAACTACAAAACTCACTTATAGCTGTCACAACTCCAAGGTATTGTAAGGAATTTCCTCTAACACCATATATTTCTCTGAATTCAAAATATGTAAAGAAAATGTTGTTACCCCTTTTTTAAACAATAACTAGAAAAACTCCATTTCTTTACCAATCTTTATAAAAAACAAAGAACACAAATATTATCATTTTTTTTTATTAAACCATATAGACATGTCAGAGATCAGTTTTGAGTCTGCATATTTTTTCCTCAAGCAAATTTAGATTTTTTTCACAAGAGACAGACACCCATTTTAAAGAGATTTTTTACAGTTATCATGACAAAAGGAAATAAACTCTGATCCACAATTAACAAGTAATTATTTATCAAATGGTTGAGTTACAGATGATTTGGCATGTTCTTGGTGTTGAGAATAAACGTCTAATCCATGCTGATTTTAATGAGTCTATAGATGATTTGGTATGAATCATTTTGAGACCACCGTCAGAAAGTTTTTTTATAATTATGTCTCTTTTTAATCAAAGAGGTATTTTCAGGTTTCCGAGGCGGTCGTGATTTGTTTCCCCGATCGGACGTGAAGAGGCACGGGGTCACCTGCTCGACCATGTAGGTTTCCTCTGGGTTCTTCGGTTTCCTCCCACATTAAGACTACCCCAAATCCCCAACCCTAGCGCTGTATCATCCAACAGAGAGGTTAATACAGTTGTGGGATCACACGACGTTACACGATATGCAGTGTGCGCATGAGGTTTGCTTGTTGTGTGCACGATATGCCCACGATGAAAAACTTTTCGATAATAACGTGTTCGCTTGGTTTCATCGTTGATAGATATTACGGAACTGCATGTTTATAAATACGATTGATTTAAACGCATTGCTATACTTCAGCAAGATGTATATGGTCATCTATTTATCTGACAATACTGGATAAATCATGTTCCAAAATTGTTAAGAAAATCTTACCTGCTATATACATTTTTTCTGTTAATTAATAGGTAACGGATACATTTCTTGTGTAACTTCTCAAATGTGAAAAATAGTTAGTACATCAACACGCAGCATAACAGACACAATCAACACAGGTAATTATTTGGTAAGTTGTTTTATGACAACAGTCAAGTCACCGATTTATTCGATCAGCATTCCAATTAATTCAATTTACTGCGTACATTTATCGACATTTTAACATTTACAGCTAACGTGATATTGTATAAAATGTTATGAAGAGCTAGATAAAGAGTGTAATGTACTGATCAGATAAAAATACAGTACGTATACGATCAAAACTTCAGATTCTGTTACATTCAATAGCATCCTTATGCGAATGATAGCACATCGCAAAACGACCCCACTAGGAATGTCAACCCCTCTCCACCTTGATGTCAATTTGGCGTACACATTTTGTGTAATTTGCAGGAAAGCTGCATGATACCACTTGGCAATGAATATATCAGAGGTACCTTTGGTGTCAACGAACATTTGTTCTTTGTAGTTTTATTTAGGTCACCATGACCTTTTCAGTGACTAATTACGCCTGGATAGGTAGTGTAACTTAACGCCTAGCAAGTGTTGTTGGAGAAGGGCCAACTGTCTGCACGTACTGGGATGTAATCATAGCCAGGAAAATATAGCAGTCAAATACACAAACATGATTCAAAATGCAATGTACATCTGGCTGAATTGTGCATAAACTGAAGGTAATACACAACAGATCATGTATCATCGCTTAAGATATAAAAATGCATAACTATGGTCTTAAAACTATTACAAATATATACATTTAACAATAATGATTTCCCTCCCAGGTTTTTAGGGAGCGAACTCGGGACCATTATTTGTCTGTTCCGATACGCTACCGATAGTGTTACAACAGATCATTCGATTTGGTTAAATTTACAAATATATCTACAAAGAAAAAGTATAAAAAGGTTAAGGTCTATACTGAACTTGTAAACAGTCCTTACATCGGCTCATACAGAAAGTAGATTTTGTGATGCTTTAAAGGACTTCTATTAAATTTCAACTTTGCACTATACATATTTGAGGTATATAGACATTTGTTGTGGTTCTCAATTTGAACAAAAAAACTTTCGACGACAAAATGACCAAAACATTAATTGGAGTAACTGTTCATACTTTCCGCTTTACTGGGCATAGCCATAGACAGGTAAACGCATCCGCTCAATTTGTGATTGTGTAAGTACTCGACAGCCTGTCTGTGCGTCTTTCTAGTTTAAATGGTAGATACTCTGATACGCCAACGGAAATCATCTCACTCGAATTTGAGTTTTAAGAAATTTACCACGAACAAAAAGATTAAAGAAAGGCGGTAAGAAAAAGAACCAAACTTGAAAAAGACCAGAACACTTTATAATGTTTTATTTTACTCGCAGACGGTTCTCAAACGGAGTTGTCGGTCTGTGATTTTAAACAAAATCTATTTGAAAAATTAAAGACAAACTTTGTGGTACATTTTGGAATCTTGAACTGAAATGTAGAGTTTCGTAACGAAAAAACAACAGGATACTGCATTGAAAACAGTCAAGTTCGAATTCAAGATTAAAATGAACAATGTTAACCTTCGACATCAAGAAGAGATGGGGATTCTTGAAAGTCAGATATAAGAAATAGAACACACAAAATGAGCTGAAATAGAAAGGAACATACTTGATTGTTTATTTCTTAATCTAGATGCGATTCTTTTAATTATACAATAGTTCTTCAAAATTTTTAATAAAGTAGTAACCAATCGTAATGCATTCTTTTATCACGTCTTAGTCAGAAAGTAGTATCAAAATCAATCATTATACCAAAACGTATATGTTTCCATATAAGGTAATACACAATAGATATATATTGACATACACTGAACAATACTTGTATTCAACAATTGAACACAACTTTCACCAAACAATCTAATGCTGATCTTTCGGAACATAATAAAGATGTTAATCGATACAATAGTATTAATTAGTTGTTAAACAATCAACATTTAAAATTGTTAGGCTAATTATCAGAAACATAATCATTTGTTTGCATTAAAAAATACAAAACTATAAATCATTCAGTTTTGATGGCTTTGGAGACACTGATTTTTTTTTATTATCAGAGCATCATATTCTGGTTATTATAAGGGGGAACCATCCATTACACAAATACCGGGTACTATTACCTGTATTCCAAACAGAGATAAAGTTTGACATTCTCTTAGAAATATGAGACCAATTACTTAATTAAAAGTTATAAAATATCGAGAATTGTCCTCGGTTTGCATAGCCAGCATACTAAACATAGTACTACATTTCATTTCTTCAGGAACACTTACAGTTATTTTAAGTGGAAGATTTACAACACTGTGAATTTTACAGAAGTAAACAACTTACCAGGACTATTTATATGTATACATTTCGAAAAAGACTTTTTGACTCAGTTTCATGATTTTTTAAAAATGAAATTGTTGATTCCTTTTTAGCTCACCTGGCCCGAAGGGCCATGTGAGCTTATGGCATGGTGCGGTGTCCGTCGTCCGTCGTCCGTCCGGCGTCAACTTTTTACTTTAAACAACTTCTGCTCATTAACCAAAATACCTGGGGTGACGAAATTTTGCCAGAAGCATGCTGGGATGAAGGGCTTCAAAGTTTGTTAAAATAAATGACCTTCATCTATTTTCAAGGTCACAGGGGTCAAATACATTTAAATATTTAAACAACTTCTTCTGAAAAACCAAGAGGCCTAGGGTGATGGTATTTAGCCAGTTACATGCTGGGATAAAGGGCTACCAAGTTTGTTCAAACGAATGACTTTGAATCATATTCAATGTCACTGGGGTCAAACATATTTAAAACCTTTAAACGACTTCTTCTGAATAACCGAAAGGCCTAGGGTGATAATATTTGGCCAGTTACATGCTGAAAAAAATGGCTACCAAGTTTGTTCAAATGAATGACCTTGATTTATATTCAAGGTCACAGGGATCAAATATGTTTAAAACCTGTAAACGACTTCTTCTGAATAACCGAAAGGCCTAGGGTGATAATATTTGGCCAGTAACATGCTGAAGTAAAGGGCTACCAAGTTTGTTCAAATAAATGACCTTCATCCATATTCAAGGTCACAGGGGTCAAATATGTTAAAAACTTTTAATAACTTCTTCTCAATAACCAAAATGCCCATGGTAATGATATTTGGTCAGTAGCATGCTGAGATAAAGGGCTACAAAGTTGGTTCAAATAAATGACCTTCACCCATATTCAAGGTCACAGAGGTCAAATATGTTAAAAACTTTAAACATCTTCTTCTCGATAACCAAACTGCCCAGGGGGATGATATTTGGCCAGTAGCATGCATGGGTTAAGGGCTACCAAGTTTGTTCAAATGCATAACCTTCACCCATATTCAAGGTCACAGGGGTCAATTGTCTTAAAAAAACCTTTGAACAACTTCTGATGAATAACTTTAAGGCTCAGGATGTTGATATTTAGTCAGTAGCATGCTGGGATCAAGGACTACTATGTTTGTTAAAGTGAATGACTTTGACTGATATTCAAGGTCACAGGGGTCAAATTTGTTTAAAATCTTTAAACGACCTCTTCTGAATAGCCATGGGTCCCAGGATGTTGATACTTTTCAAGTTGCATCCTGAGATGAAAGGCTATACAATTTGTTCAATATAATGACTTTGTTCGACTTTCAATCACAGGGGTGAAATGTTTTAAAAGAAATTAACAGGATCTTTTGAATGAATTTTAATCATAAATACTGATATTTTTTCTGTAGCTTTATTTTAGATCACTTTTAAGGTTACAAGTGTGAGATTTATACCAGGTGAGCGATGCAGGCCCATTGGGCCTCTTGTTTTAATTTTGGTAAGAGCATTAAAAATGCATCAAAATAATATACAAACATACCTACTCTGCAAAAAGCAAATATTGTATACAGTCAAGTTTTGTTAGATATACAAAGGGATTGTCGACAAGGGGATACTGTCTCCCCATATCTATTTCTATTTGTAGTTGAAACATTTGCTCATCTTTTTAATAACAAACAAAAATTGAAAAATAATAGCATTACAATCCAATAGAAAAATCAGACGTTTTCACAGTTTCAGATGATACTTAAATAAGTTTGATGGATCTAGAAACTCATACAACGAAGCGTTGAATGGTTAGATTGCTTTCGTAAAATAGTAGTTGTATACTATTGTCTTTTATATACAAACGCTGATTTTTTTCACATGAATAAAATCCTTCCACAAAATTACCTACTCTGCAATGAACCAAATATTATACTCCCATTTTGTATATATACAACGTGGTTATCGACAAATGGACCCTGTCTCTCAATAAATATGTTTTTTAAATAATTCCAGGTGGATTTTAAAACTCATTCATTGAAGCGTTGACTGTTTTATAAAGCTTTGGTGAAATATCGAGACTAAAAGAGTAAAAATGAGTATTCAGTGAAGACTGTTTCCACAACAGATGAAAGGAAAAACGAGGGAACAAAATTCAATTTGCTAGGTGTTTGTTTCTCAAATAATCTAGATGAGATTGTAGCTTTTAGGTATACAACAGTTCTTAAACATGCAAGCACATGTATTTACAAATGGTCAAGCAGAATTTTAACTCTTCTTGGTTGGATAGTAGTATTAAAACCAATCATGATTACAAAGCTTAATCGTTTCACCACAACTTTCTTCAATTTTATTCGGTAATCGCCAGTCGATTAAATTAAAAAAGACACTATTGTCCAAAGCTATGAAAATGGGAGTCTGAAACTTGTATATTTTATGACAAGCCTTAAGTGTACATGGATACGAAGATTGCTCTAGAAAATGATAAAAGATTGACCACTAGTTTTGAAGCAGAACATATTTCCGCCCTTAAGATATCACATTTTTGTACTTACTTCAATAAATAGTATAGAATATGTAAAACAATAAACGTGTGAAGTTTTAAAGCGAAATACAAAACAAGTACCATAAATTATATGCTGACAATTTTGATCATATTGCAGATGTTAATTTAGATAACATTTTAAGAATTATAGAATATGTATTAACCTGTAAAATTTGAAGGCGAATTTTCAGAAATGCAATTACTATTTGCATTAAAAGATATGAAAAACCGTTAATCATCCGGTTCTGATGATTTTGGAGATATTTTAAATGTTTTATTATCGAAGCAGTACTGTTTGGTTATAATGGGAGGGTACCATCAAAGGACATACAGTTAGACGTTTTCTTAGAAATAAGAGACCGATTGCTTTTTAAAATATTATATTTATATAATTTTCCTCAGTTTGTATAGCCAACAGACTAAAATAGGTCTTGATTTTATTACTTCAGAAATGCTAACATTTATTTTAAGTGGAGGATTTACATTATATTGAATGCTACTGAAGAAAACAATTTACAAGGATTTGTAATGTGTATATGTTTCAAGATTTTTCAATGAAAAAAATCAGATTTAAAAAAAAATAAAAAATGTAGAGCATGACAATCGATAAAAATAATATATGAAAATACATACTCTGCAATAAGCAAAAATTGTAAAATGTCACTTTTTGTTTGACTTACAAACCGATTGTCGACAAGGGGATTCCGTTTCTCCATAAAACATTGTAGACTATGTAAAACAATCAACATTTACAATTAGAAGGCGAATTGTCAGAAACATATTTACTTTCCATTAAAAAATTACAAAAAAACAAATTGTTAATCACCCGGTTCTGATGATTTGGGAGCAATTTGAAATGTTTTATGATATTATTTTATGATACTATTTTTTGATAAACCTTTTATTATGACATATCTATTCCTATTCTCAGTCTCAATGCAAAACAAATATTTTCATTTACATGCTGCATTGTGATCTTAATTGTATGTTTTATTCTACCTTAATGAATATAACTAGTATTTATTATCCCACCTCGTCAACATACAGATGGAGCGCTAGCCAATATGGGCGGGGCCAAATGACCGACTTAGAAAGCTTCTTTCAGATTGGTCAGTCCGATGCAGAATGACACGTCGCCAGTTCAGATCGCAAAGTACTTTACTACGTACATGTACTTTTGAACAAAGAAATACAATGTTTCTAAACATATTAGCGTAGTATGTTTGTTAATGTGTGTTATAATGGGGTTAAAACTGTATTTCATGTTCTAATCGCCAGCATAGTCACTCAAACCAACGTACTATCCCCTAAATGAATACTTGCATACATTTTTGACCTTGGCCTTAATTTGGTGTTCCACTTGAAACTACAAGTATTTATACCTGCTCAATTGCCAGTTATAAGCCGAAATATCTTCCTATCCATAATTATACTTTATTGTTTATTGAATGCCACATTTCCACTATTTTCATTCAATTATTCTGATGCCAAAAGTGATCATATTACAAAAACATACTTATTTTGCATATTTTTCTCTCAAATAATTTGGTAAGGTACAAAAGCTATAAAATGTTATAGTTGTATCTGTAATTAGGCCTAAACTATATATAGTCTTACTGCCTCTTAGCAAAATTCTGCTGATAAGGCTAGCAGACAACAGAACAGAAACGACCGATGAAATGTTTTTGTTGAATGAATTGAAAAGTAAAAAGTATACATTCCTTGTTCTTACCTCCATTTATTACTTAAACGTTCGTTCCATCCGTGTGAAGGTATCTAGTTAGATCCAAAATCAAATGAAACATTTCACATGTCATGATGTGTCGTATGAATTTACACAAAACTCTTCACATATCTATACAAATAATCACCAATGTTGTCGATAAGCACAGATTGGTATGCATACTGACATGGAAATGTACGAATTTGGTCAATATTAATCCAATTGTGTCGTATAAACTTTGGTAACAAGACGTTCACGAACAATCCTAATATTCCTGGAGAAGAAATTGTCTCCAATGGCATACACAAAATCAATCCAAGACTAAAATTCCTTTACAGAAAAAGTTAGTGTCTAGCCCAAAAATCACGAAAAACTCTATGTTCAGCTCTCATACAATGTCATTTCGATTATGCCTGTTCAATTTGGTATAAGGGTCTTTTTAAATTAAATAAACAAGTTACAAATTACCCAAAATAAAATGGTTCGTTTTATTCTTAACTTAAATAACATGACAATAATTACCTTTACTGAACTACAGAAAAATAGTAGAGGGAAGAGTCCATCAACTTCCTATAAATCATGCATTTACCATCTTCAATGATAAATGCCCTCTGTATATGCATGCATGTTTCTCAAATTTCGTGTCTATACTGGTGATAAGAACAAAAACTTTGGTTTTAACTCCAGACCGATAGGTCGAGAGTTTAAACAGAATTACATGTTCTAATTGCCAGTATAGCCACTCAAAACAACTAAATGGAATTAGTATCAATGTGGCTTTAATGTAATGTTATTTTTGTTTTTCATATTATGTAAATATTAATATATATTTACATTTGCATGGCATTGTCACTATATAGCCTCTTTGAAAGCTGTGTCGTTGATGGGACTTTAATTACCATGCATCACGAGACACAATTCTTAGCGTATTAATACAACACTGACCGGAACTACAATATCCAATATAAATAAACATGACGGCTGCTGAAATATCGCTGGGCATTGTGAGATTTGACAATGTCATTGTAAATGTATGTGCAAAATAAAAAATAAAATGAAAAAAACACTTTTATTACGACGAAAACAAGACCTAGGTCTGCAATATCGTACAAAATGCACATCGGTTGAAATCACCAATGCCGGCAATGAAAATAATTTTAACGCTCATGCAATTTATCAGAAATATCGTCTGTTACACTGCACTGATCAACAGGGGTTCGTTACAAAAGTCTGAAATACACATATTCTATAGACCTACTGACACATATGTTACAGACCTACTGATATGAGTCAAAGCACACATAAACATTTCAGACATTTGTAACGAACCTGTGCTCCATCGCAAGGTCACTCACTTCAAACGCGATCAGTTTCACGCGTCTCCCATCCACGGTTCCTCAATTTCTGACGACATGTCAAATAACGAGGATGTTATAGAATATACCGACTGCTGTCAGGTTCCCATACAATCAACAAATACATTCACGTCTGGATTCTTCACAAAATGAGCAAAGAGAAAAGTTCGAATTAACTTCCAAAAATAACTCCCTCGTGGAGGGCAAGGTCGGATGTACGGTGTTCACTGTATTTGTCCATGCGCGAAATTTGTTCCGGGGAAAAATCGAAACAATTTCAAATCTAACTTTTAGCTCAGAGTTCTATTGATAAACTTAAATCACCCTATAGACATATCATGCGCAATTATATTGATACTGAATTGTGGAATAAAATTGAAGTGATGTTAACATTTTAAAGTACTACTTTGTTTGCCAATCAGCACGCGACAATACGCTGTTTAAACTATTGAACGAAATTGTGTGGACTGTCGATAAGGCGGGCATTTTTAATTTTAAATATAAATTATAAGTTAAATTAGAACATAAGAGGCAGATAAAACGTAAATATAAATATTGAACTGTTTGTGTATGGTATTTATGATCTATTTGAATGACACAGCTTTGCAAGCAAACAAATCCTAATGTACGCTACAGTTCAATGCTTAATTAATAATTATTTTCTATTACTTAGTGCTGTATTAAATGTGTATTACAGTTATATGTATAAATACAAACTTTTTATCAATTTCATTATTGACTTTAGTATCATATCTATAAAATGAGTTGACATTCTTAGTTGAAACGGGCTATTACTAAACTTCAAATTATTTCCTATATAAACACCTTCCTTTCAAATTAGTTGGTGTTCGGGGAATGAGCCGTTTATTGAATCCAGCATTTCCACTATTTTGCATTCAATTATTCTGATGCCAAAAGTGATCATATTACAAAAAACATATTGACACACAATTACTGTAAGATAATTTACTGCATATTTCTCTCTCAAATAATGTGGTAAGGTGAAAAAGCAGATTGCACAGCAAAATGCGCCTTTAACATTGTAGTGTAACCTGTACGTTGAAAAAAGTTGGGACTGTTTGAAAGGTGGCGGCTGCTAGTTGACTAAGAGTTTGAATTTTCTTAAAAAACGGGTTCAAAAATTAATTGTGAATATGTATGGACTCTGATATAGGTTAAGAAGCCTTTAAAGATTATTATTGATCTTAGCTGGTTGCAAAATATTCTAAAAACAAGTAGAAATATGCATTTAAAATAGGTGATCTAGATATATATTTGTGCGGTTTGGACAGTAACATACGACTATGTTGGTTGTGACTTTTTTCAACGTACAGGCTACACTACAGTGTTTAAAAAATACATAATTATTTTTAAATTCAGGTAACGTAAAACTTTGACAATATTCCGAGATAAAATTCAGACGAAAACAAATCTATTTGTGTTTGTTGAAAAAATCAGAAAGAACTTTTTAAAAGTAACATAAATGCATGAAATACGTCTTTACAACATCAAATATATCCATTATGTGTCCCTGCCAACAAAGAAGTTACAAATCAAAAGTGTGCACTGAACTGTAGGGATACAAATATACTAAATCAACATATTCTTAATAATATGGTATAGATTCTAGCTGCAGAAAATTCAAGTTGGCTTTAGTGAATATATTGTCAACACCACGATGACGAGTATTAAAAGTGACGTCACAGTCGCGTCACAACCATTTTATGTATACTGTGATGTCACTCTCCTGTCTATTCTTATAATTTTTAGAGAATGTAATATGTGTATATGTATGTACATATAAGACTAAGGGCTTTTGATGTCAAAACATCGTCTGGAAAAAAAATAGGAACACACATGATAATGCAGCTACAGCAGAGTAACGGTACAGGTTCAAATTATACTGCCGTTAAATCTTTAACTATTTGACGTCAGGCCGACACCATAAACACAATGAGAGTGGACCGCAGTCCGTGTCACGTGGCATATCGATGACACACGGCTATACACGCGGGTTTGTCTACCTGTTCGACAAATAGATAAATAACTTGAACTTGAACTTTGGTTTTGAGTGATCGGGGATAAATCAGCGAGTTATCCGAGGTTAATATACAAAGAATATATATGACCACGATTCAGAGTAGTACCTGTTTGTTCAGATTACGTACATGAACATTGATGATATATCCAAGTTAAATGTCTAAATGTGCCAAATTAGAAATTATTATTTTGTATAACACTGTTTGTCACGTTTAGGTCAAAACATGGACAAGGGTGTCATTCCTTCTTTTTATTTATAAACATTGAAGCATGACGTCACGAACCTGTAAACGTCAGTTTTATGGAGTTACTCCGATCAAATTTGTAAAAAGAAATTATGTTTAGTGAACGCAGTTCAAAGACATTCACAACGACAATGTAGTTAGATCGCTGTTGATTTTAGTGCTAATTTTCCGTCGTGTTTAATGATTAGCCGGCATATCATGCCGTGCTGTGTAAAAATGTCTCTCATTTCGTGATACAGGTGATATATAATATTTGAGAAAATGCCATGGTATTTTGCCGAGATTTGAATCAAACAGTAAATACTTTCTTTCTCACTTATATATATAGTGATGGAATCAATACCTTATTGTTTTGTCTCCAAATAACAATACGGTTTGTACCGAACAGACCAGTTAATAATAAGTGAATACATGTACTGGTACCACGATGAAGATGTTAAAATATACTCGGAGTATGAGTAAAGACCAGAACATTAAGTGTGGAAATCGTTCATGATGTGAACACGTGTTGAATTGTCCTTTATCACGAGGATAGCTACTGGAAATTAGATTACAGACAGGAGATAAAGGACAAGCGCGAGTACAAATATGGAACATATATAGCACACGTAGGCGTTTCTGATTAGATGTGTGGAGATACTTTGTATGACCTACAGTGTGGCGACGGAAATATCCCTGACAATAGTGCAAAATGCTTGAATTTAACCTTGGGTACATTTTCATGTCCTATCGCACGACTAGAGAGCATCAATTGAGAAAAATACGTTAACGTGAATTAAAAGCTGTAAGCACTCTCTACCAAAATATTTCCTTTTTTTTAATAAAACAAATGGACTTAGTCCGTCTTGGCATCCTCCACGTTACATTCACTTTATATTATTTTTGCAGTTATGTATATGAGAAAAATTCAGGGGCGGTTTGGATGGGATAAGTAAACAAAATTCTGCTCCTTTCAGGTCATGTAAAATCCAGCAATTCTCCGTTGGTAGTAAATGTCAATTCCAATATGTAAAACACGTACTTGGTAACATTTGCTAACATACATGATTTTAATTAAGAGGTAGCTTTTCTTGTGAGGTGTTTGTTGTTGCATCAATTGATGGATGTTGTTTACAAAAAACAATCCCAATAAGATATATTTTTCTCTTATAGGGCAACCAACACAAAGTTTGCGAAATCCATTGATCTGAGGCCTAAATAGGTAAACATATATTTTCTGGATATCGAACCATTGATGGATCATAATACATTTCAATATATCTATTCCCCTGTTTAACACAAATGACCATGCCTTTCAAACAGGAAAGATATATTTTTCAGGAACGGGAATTAACTTCCAGTAGACGAGAAACAAATAGATCCAGGACGTATAACTGATAATTCTCAACCTACAATTTGTTCATGTTTAAAGACTCAAAGACAGTCAAATGGTTGACACAATTTAACAATTCTTTATAATATGACAACGAAAAACTCATCCTAAATCAAGAAACATTATTTCATATAGTTAAAAGAAGGAAAAATATTCTTGGTAGCTAGAAGTACAGGGAAACGTAGATATAGAAGAATTGTATCTGAGTAAGTTAAAATCGGAATACATAGGATCGGACTTAATATTATATCATAATCAGATGGAAAGCAAAACTGGACTGTGGTGAAAAGAAAAACAAAATTCAATATAAAAAAACCCACAAATATTACTTCCAAAATATTCCAAATATTCAAACAGAAAAAATTAGAAAGTATGGAAGTGGGTCGATAGTCATATAAAAGACACAAATAAAATAAAAAAGATATCGATATGATCACTAAAAATAGCCATGAAGCCGGATTAATGTTTGAAATATTGTATAATAAAATCTCTAAATTAAAATGGTTATGATTTTAATGACATAATTTACTTAATAACTGCGTTTTGGAAATTATTTATTATAAAAAAAACTCCTAATACCGGGAAGAACTAAAGACTCTCAAATGTAAAAAAAGAAAAAATAGAGAATATATACTAGTTCAGTGTTTAACCAATGCAGTGATTAGCATTTTTTACAAAGAAAACGGGACTCTTGGTCAAAATATCACACAAATAACACCAAATGTACATTTTTTTCTGTAATTTCACGGACACTGGTGTTTATAAATCAATTACTGTAGGAATGGACTGGGATGCTACATGTTTTAAAAAAATATACATTATCGAAGTCATATAGAAAGATTCATGTAGCACAACCAGGCGCTGTTTGTGTGTGACGTTTCAATGACTAAAGTGGTATGTTACAGACATAAAACTATCTTTCTTCAGTTATGCATGGAGTAACGCAGAAGAGAGAACAGCGTGTTTTCTCGGGGAAATGTGAAACTTCCGCCGAAGGTTCTAGCATAAGCTAGCATTTTCAGACTATTTTTCGTAGAATAGAACACGTAATAATTCATTATCATTGGTAGTAAGCCACTAATATAATTTGTAACGTAAACGAATACGGACGGTAACAAACCACGGCTATAAAGGGTAATGCAGCCAACATTGTAACAATAAGTATTGTGTAAGGTCACGGGTGTCATGCGGAAATAAAAGTAATTTTCGCCAATGGGTCCAAGCTTAAAGAACGTACATACATGGTGTTACCAGAAAAATATATAACTTCATATTGGATTTATGATGGATCACGCAATACATATCGTACTCTGATAGACCTGACATACTGTGTGACTCGGCTGTGAGATAATGACGTTTGATTTGAATATATACACGTCGACAAAACAAACGTATTAGTCTCTTCTTACGATCATACAATGGGAGAGTACTCGAAACCCAAAAAGCCTATTGAAGGTCCTTACTAAGTGATTCAAACTACAGAGGAGATACGCGCAAATACAATTGTTTATATAACTTAAAAGTAGTTAAAAGTGTCGCAAAAACATAACCTTTATATATATACATATATGACATAGTGGGCAAGGTATCTACACGCTGAAGTCAATACTGTCGATATATACAGGTAGCTAGTGCCTATATGTCGATGTTGGGAACTAATCAGTAAATACTATCGTTCTCACTCATATATATTGTAAACTAGTGAACTAACATTTTATCTATTGATTTGCAGTTTAGTTTTATGCCGTTAAGACCACTTAACCATGATTGAAAATATCTACTGAACCATAATAAAGGAGTTAATATATATATGGAGTTTGGATACAGCCATAAAAATAAATGCGGAAATTCGCGTATGATTTGAATATGTTCATTAGATTTATGTAGTGGGGAGTGTCACTAGGTACAGGGACTTATCTCAAATACCGGCTACGTAGGGTACTTGGAAAGTAGATAACTGAGAGGTGATAAAGGTAAAGGACAAGTTCACAAATGGAGCAGAATCTAATCATGGCTCGGAAAGGTTACTTAAGATGAATAAATTGATGCACTCTAGAGGACAGAGGCGTATATATATGTGGTACAAGAAGAGTACACCTAGGTATTTCTGATTAGATGTGTGGGGACACTTTGACCTGACCTAGAGTATTGCGAATGAGATATCCCGGATTAAAGTGCAGAGTGCTTGGATTTAAGTTGGGCTACATGTCCATGGCGACGTATTATCGCGTTGTAAGGGATGTCATACTAGACTGGTATTGACCTTAAACTAAAGATATGTGACCAACTTATATGAGTCACGGATAGGCTAGACATACGTTCTGGCCGGTTTGTGATATGATAGTGTTTGGTTTGAAGATTGAGTAAACACGTGAAGGCCAGCAACGTCACTGTTTTATCTGATAATGGAAAAATTTCTAAACCATCGCTTTAATATATCATATTGAACTTGTCTCGATGACATGTATGTTAATATCAGCTACGTTGGTGTTTTCAGGACAAAATAAGAATCAGAAAATAAGTCGAAAAAAGATAAAGTAATAATGAACAGTCGTTTCATGCCTTAACTGTCACCAAACAGTAAACATATATATTTTCAGACTTCAGACCGACACGGTGAATTGTTCTCCCGATGTAGTTTGGTAGCAAACAACTGTCATCAAACGACTAGAAGAGTAGTCTTAGGGTAGCAAAATTATTTTGTTACATTAGTACACAATTTTTTGATGTCTAACATTATCGAGTTAATGGAATATATGAATCTTCCTTTTATTTGACAGTATTCAGCAGTTCAAGTATCGATATGTGCTTACTTCCATATGATAATGTCAATGTCCTAACAATAGCATTATGTTATTTACAATATTTTGTCCATATATCGATGAATATATGGACTTTTTATAGACCTTTTAAAGTAAATAGCCCGAAAAGTACCAATAGGAGTAAAGCAGATATATCAAACTTATATTTTACTAGCGAGTGATAAAACAATATGAATTTGACAAAAACAAACATCATTTTTCACATGTGAAGCTATAAACTTTAATATTCACTAATCAGTATGACAATATCCATTCACTGCAACCAGATCCGCCGAATTTCTGTTTCAGCGACGGTAAAATAAGTGGTTGTTTTATATTAACAATTAGTATAGCAGCAAGCGGTAGAATTGCGTTGAAGAACGAATTACAAATGCACAGCTTTGTTGTCAATGGTTACGTAATTGGAACATGATGTAAACTAGTGCTTTACTAATTTCCGTATCTACACTGAACAAAAAAAACCGCACAATTAAATTATGTAATCAATAGCCTATGCTATTTTATGAAATTTGTCCTAATACGCCTGTCAAGCTCATCCCACAGATGTTCACTGGGAGACATGTCGGGGTTATATGGGGGCCATTCCAGAGGCTGAACGTTGTTTGCCGTGAGAAAATCACGACAGACTCTTGCAACATGCGGTCGAGCATTGTCTTGCTGGAAAATTAGATTGTTACGTCTGAGAAGTGGAAGGACATGTGGTTGGAGGATCTGGTCTCTGTATCGAACGGCATTGGGGTTTTGATCCAGGACCACTAAGGGGGATTTTACTCCATGCGAGATGCCTCCCCAAACCATTACAGAAGCCCCACCGAATCTATCGCGTTCAACCACGCATGCTCCGGCGGAACGCTCACTGCGTCTGCGATATACCCCTTTTCTTCTGTCTGAGCGATACAGTCAGAATCTAGACTCGTCGGTGAACATCACATCGACGCTTTCCAAACCTATCCGGGCCATGTCTGCGCAACCAGTCAAGACGCACTTGCCGCCTCCGTGGTGTCAGAGGTTGCCCGACATAAGGTCGGCGCGCAATGATTCTCTGGGCATGCAGGCGGTTCTTGGCAGTGTGAGGACTAATGGGTCTGCCATGAATATCTAACGTATGCGACGCAGTCTCTACAGCAGTCTTGAATCTGTTGTTCAAGTGCGACAATCGACTCGCCCTGTCTTGTCGTGCGGTCGTTACACGCGGACGACCGCTCCTGGGACGATCGGAAACTAACCCAGTAGCACGGAAACATGTACAGAGACGGTTAATTGTACACGGGCAAACACCAAACTGCCGTGCGACAGCAGTTTGGCTATGACCATCCATCAACATCGCAATTGCTCTACCCTTCTGAAGTTGCGTTAAGCGTGGCATCTCAGTCAATGGCGAAATCGAAATGCCAACGTCGAAAGTTAATGTTGCTGAACTTAGAGTATCCGTTGAGATCATTTGTTGAAAAACTCCGGTTTGGTTTGATCACGCCGCGTGATTTTGACTAAAGAAGCTCACAAAGTCACAAAATGACTTCGTCACGCTTGGCTGATTTTAGGGTAGATTGCAGAGAAGGGAGATCGTTCTTGATATAATACCTGACCAAATATTACATTATGTCCTTACAGCTAAGTTGTACGTGTACTGCAGGTGGGGGGNGGGGGGGGGGGATATGCAGCGATATTCTTCGCTTTACTTTTAAACTATTATATTTAAAGGTTTCTTCGTTTAAACAATACGCATTTAACTTGAATATCCGAATATTTCATTATTTACACACGTGCAAAATATCAGTATTCTTCAATACTCGTAATATATAAATGGTTTTCAACGGAAAACAATTTAATATCTAATGTGTTTTAAGCATATATTCCGACAATTTAAATGACATGCATTAAATATAATTAAGAGACAAATCAGGTAATTAAGATTCTGTTGGTGTCAGCGTATATTTTTCGTTGCTGAGTAATGTTTTGACCTCCTCTTTCAATCATTCAGTGATTTCCATGATGAACATTTTATTTAAACAGGAAGGACATATTTTTAAGTAACTTATTTAAATACAATCGCGGCAAATAATAAAGTCAGTATGAACAATGTATTGTTGTTGGCGTATATTTGTCGTTGGTGAGCAATAAATTGACCACCTCATTTTTTAGAGAGGAATGACATCGTTGTAAGTAGCGGGAACTAGCGGGAACTAGCAGGCATTAATCCAGGACAGGCATACATCCAGATTGTTTATCATTCATAACCAACAAATAATTACTGTTTAATGATTCAAAGATAGTTAAATGGTTGACAGGATTAAATAAAGTTTTTTTCCTATGATAACAAATACTCACCCTCATGAAGATACATTATTTTTTGTAATTAAAAAAGGGTAAATAATGTTAATGCAATCTTAGTAGCTAGATGGACCGGGAAAAGTAGATGAAGAATAAATGTACCTAACTATGGTAAAGTCGGAATACAGAAGATCGGACTAAATATAATATATTTTCATTAGATAGAAGTCAAAAACGGACTGAGGTGAAAGGAAAACAAACAATTATTTATCAACACAGAAAACTCAAATATCACTTCCAAACTAATCCGAATATTGCAAACAAAACATGACAAAAAGTATATAAGTGGGACAATTTTCATATAAAAGAAAAATGCAATTTTACGGCATACACGGTAGTATGAACGCAGGTGGCAACGAACATATTATATAGTGCGCATTAAGAAGCAGGTCAAGCCTTATATTTACATCATAGATAATTTTTAATTGCTATAAAAAGAAGAAAAACATTCGCAGCGGGTTGCTACGATGATAACTACTGTAGCTGTGGTTGCTAGTATAGTATAGCTCTAGTGAATCTACATCGATATATTGGTAAATTTAGAAAATACGCATTGAACAACACTATTTTCTTCTTTTCATCGCTTGTGAGTTTTTAATTAAGTAATATTAGTAGCCCCTCGAAAGTATATATTAGTAGTTGGTGTTTTTATCCTATATATGTAAAACCTAAATATACATATTTAGGTAAATAAATGACGGATTTGTAAAAGATTAGCGTCACGAAGACAGTAAATAATGACTTGCATGCTTGAGGATTTTTTTAAGAATTGGCGTCCAATATGAATATTAAATGTAGTTTATAACATTGTCTCCCAATTTAACCGATCCTTGTAATCAACACTCCTGACTAAACAGTTAATGTTTGATTATCAAAATGCTCTCAGATTCATGTACATATATAAGTCTTGTTTTATATTTTTCTGATCGGTATTAGAAAATTGATGGAAGTTCTAAAAAGATATATCAGTTCAGCTTTTAACCAATTGAGTGACCAGTAATATTTTTTGGAGAACATCGGGTTGTTGGTCAGGTTATCTGTTTTTCTTTCTGCGATTTCGGGGAAAATCAAGCAAATACTCTGGGATTGGATTGAGATGCTAGATGTTGACAACTAATTTTGATAATATTTTCGATGCAGTATAGAGAGGTTCCTGTATCATAACCAGTAACTGTGTAATGTGTGACGTTCTGATGATTATAATGGCACATCGTATTCGTCAGACATGAAACTTTCTGCTGTCCATACCTACCAACCTAAAAAAAATGTTTAGAAATGTTGATGACATTTGACAAATGACAAAAACTCGAAGCAAAACGAACGTGGACGGTCAAATTAAACACCGAATCAATAAAACAAAGAAACTATATATTTACCGGTATGGCGTCTCGGACTATCGGATAGTAGATGAAGATGACGAATGTTCTGACGATGATGTCGATGCAGCCATGGCTTTTATATAATTTAACGATGTGACAAGATCAGTACCTGCATTGTAGCCTCAGACAACATGTACATCAGAGCGTGCAGTAGCTGATTTATATAGGGATTTATTCGTAAAACTTTGACCGAGATTTGAGATCACGAGTTTATCTAAATATATATATATTGATAGTCAACAACTCTTGGACGACTTTGTTGCTGTTTTATCTGATAACTCAGTCTGCATAAACTATCTTCTAGAACATGTATGTTTGTTTCATGTTTCAACCTGCGTTGACCTGATTTATTTGATACTATCAATTTCGTACCTGAAGGTCGTTCCAATGCATTAACAGTAAAATGTGAGCATTTCGGCATTCATTGAAAAAGATATGTCCTATATGTTATATCTATACAAATACGCAATCCCTTTTAGGATCAAAACAAAATGCACTCGAACGCTCACTTAGATTGGTACACCAACAATCATTACAGCGATTGACTGTCAAGGTAACAGTAGTAACAATGAAGACAGAAAACCTCTTGAGTCGACCATTATTTATTCATAGAAATAGTCAGATATATTACATATATCAAAAGCTATTTGTAATATTTAATAATAACGGTTGACAACGTATATTTTACCAAAGAGGGTGTATGCAGCCTCCTGTCAATTCACATGACCAAGTGATGTACAATGCAGATTGTGTGGATATGAACCTGGTGATACCACTCTTTGCTGTGACACAGTTACAAGTTAAATGACAAGTTTGGAGAGGAATTGATAAGTTTGTTTTCCAATAATATGTATTATACTAACATGTTTAAAAATTTAATAAATACTGTTAAAACTAAGTTTTAAAATATATGATGATTGACGTAAAAATAACTTTATTGTTAACATAGAACATGTTTGATATGTGCCTTCTACATTATTGTCAGGAAACAGTAAAAGTAAAAGTGATATGTCTCTACATATACATACGCGTGAAGTTATCAACGACATTCTGAAAAGGTCATCCATGTAAGACTGAACAAACCTGAAGACGACCTGAAGAACCGGATATAAATGCGCATTGCAACTTGTAGGAGCCTATAATTGTTGACACAGTATTTCAAAGCTGCTGACGTAGCAACTGCTTCCTGATCGGGTTATTTTCTGGATTTTATTTGTGACTTTACCAATTACATATGTTTAACCGGACATTGATAATATCTGGTGTTTATCGGATAACATTCTGTTGTTTTTTTTTGCTCGGCATTTCATGTGATTTTCCCAATATAGGATATCAAAAACGGTTTTGTTAAATATATATATTCACTGACATAGATGTAAGTGTTAGCAATCCATGGTAAACGATTCCAGAAAACCTCATGCATATTGTAAACAACGAATCGAATCTTGACATTTACGTTTAAGATGTTTTTTTAAGGGTTTGTCGTGAGAATAATTTTATAATCGCGAACACGTTGGTAAAATGGAGAAGCCATTACAAATTGTGATATTTAGCACATGCAAGTGATGAGAACAGTGTTCGAGAGAAAAACCTTGAACGCATTGTGCGATAATCTGTTTATCATCTATATATTACTACCCTATATATTTCTCCCTTTATTAGAAGTACACTAAACACCTTATATTTCCAAATAATTTCTTACTGTAGTCTAAATAATATATCCTTGATCTATGACAAACGTAAACAAATAGAATAGTTGCGCGGAAGAATACCATCAACCTTAAAACTAATTAGAAGAAATATATTTTAAATATGTTTATCGGCATTGGTTTCTCCTTATTGCATATTTACGCTGAACATAGTATTGCATCCTCAAAAATATAGTTTTGAACTATATATTGATTTGTTTATGACGGACTACTTTCTTACCTGTACCACTTTTGTGTGGATACTGTTTCCGGTTCAGGACCTCAACTGGCGTGAGCATACGTTCTTTTCTTTTGGGAAAAAAACCCGTTCCAAAACGGGTACAGACGTACCGCCGATAAAAATCAACTTTCCAAGCAAACAACAGCAAGGGGCTGATTTTAAAATATACAGATACTGTGAAATCAGTTATGTTCTCGGGGCTCACATTTCATTCCTCGACAAAACACCATTTCGTGGATTCATGAGTTCGTGGATTACGAGTACCCACTCGAACGGAGAACTTTGTTACATATTTGCAATTAATTCGTGGACCTATGAATTCGTCGAAGAACATTACCCTCGAAACCAACGAAACTCAAAACTCAAAGAAAATGAGTGATTTTACAGTATGTGTCACGAACGTGTCTTCAAACGTAAAATTTCCACAAAGGTCAGCTTTCTGTAAAAAAAATCTACTCGTCGTTCTTACTTGCTGTCATTATTGGCACCTGTCAATATCGACCACGTGAATATACAGTTTATTGATCATGACCACTTGTGAATAAAGACTGTTTTTCCCTGTCCTATAAGTGGTCGTAATACAGAGGTTTGTTTTACTGTGAATGTGGTTCATAGTAAAATTACACTCAGAACTTTTCCGGGAAAACGTTGTATACCGATAAAACCGAATCGATGCTTTTAGCTATAGCCCGCCATTAATACATTGTATATACAAATTTTATATTGTTTGCGTGATACTGGAGCCACGCGCCTGTACATTTAGCGAACATCTCATTTCTTAATATTTCCATTTAGTAAGTAATAATAAAATGTTATATTCTTTCTATGAGTATATCGATTTGTGAGAGTATTACGTCAGTTGATATCTACAGTTTATGAATATGAATGCATACCCTGAGCAGTATTGCTCCGATTGAGTGACTACGAGATCAAAACAATAGTTCTTTAAAAAGTACACTTTTCAAAACGTTCCCTGGCACTTAAATCAACGCTAATTCAATATGATTAATCATTTCCAAAAGTATTTCTCTTCTTAAACTTAGAAACAACTAAATAAGACAAGATCGCTTAAGTTATATTTTGATATCATGAGGAAAACAACGCATGAGTTTAGCTGTTCCTCTGTTCCTGTTGTAGTTGAAGGTCTCACTGATAACAAAAGAAAGTTCAGAATTGTAGGGGAAGAAACATATCTTAATTTTGTTTCTTATTTAAAAACGAAAAGATGAACAATAGCCTGCATAAATTGTAGATTTACTAGTTCAACTGCACCATATTTTTGTAAATGATCACCGGAGTTGTTTCCCTTGTCGCGGAATTCTCCTAATTGTGAGAAGAAATCAGACTTCGGACGTATACGAGATAGCACGACTGTTAAGACAGCGCTCCAGTATTTGCTTATATAGATGTGCGTCAATCGCTGGACTGTGTGTCCGGAAGGACGGAGATGGGTGGCTGTCGTTTGTATATGTGTTCTTGTATAATGTAAATGTAATAAATTAATACAATATCAAAGATAAGAGCGTATCACCATTCAATTTGTCTGCGACACATGTTGGAGTTATACAAATAGGTATGCAACGTCATTGCAGTTTGTTACTAAAACAATCAACTGATTTTGTCATACGTCAAATAAATTAGATGTGAGCGTCTCTTAATGTTTATATTGTTACTTTGTAACATCTACATTGGAAATAATCTACCAATTGTGTGGAAGTACTTGCAAGTCTGGAGGCATAGATGGAGATTTTTCATTATATTTGGAAACATATTTTTTGTCGTTTCTTTGACTCGTTTCAGTTTACTGTTGGAAGTCAATATGGCGGCATAATATCATCCGGTTCTGACATGTGTAAATAAATACAATTGGATCAAAACATGTAAACATGTTGAGTCTTATTTATATATTGTAATATAAACGAGGTTTTGTTTAGCGTATTTACTTCGCCAAACTAACGAAGACATACCAATAATTTAGGCGATGATGGAATGCAGAAGTAATCACTTACTTATTTCTTACTCCCGCTCATTTCTTTAGCACAGATGTAAGTAAAGATAACAGGTATGTGCTATCAAATATACTATTTCTGTCGTAAGTAGGTACATTTCAATTTATAGTCAAGTGACGTTAACATGAATGTAAATCTTCTATTGACGATGTTGGTACACAAAAAAGTACATCGTAAGAGAAACAAAATGTTTTCGATTTCTCTTAATTCCTTTATATTTCTAGATGTAATCAGTCAACATGTTCAAAGGGCAAATGAGCTTATGCCATGGCGCAGCATCCGTCGTGCCTCCGTCGTCTGTCGTCCGTCCGTCAACTATTCCTTTAAAACGTCACTAGTCCTGAACGGCTTAGTGAATTTGCTCTTGAGCATCCTTGGGCCAAGGGCTCTAAATTTTGTATAAACGGTGTGTGTGGCCCCCTAGGGACAAAGAAGCGGGGCCATACAGTGGAAATAGAGGTACACATCTCAAAATCCTTCTTCTACTGTAAGGATTAAAGGATTTCATACTGATTGAGTCTGTAGCATCCTTTTGCCAAGGGGACTCTATTTTGTTAAAACTGTGGGTGTGGCCCCCTGGGGGCAGAGAAACGGGGCCAAATAGGGAAAATAGAGGTAAACATTCAAAACCCTTCTTCTACCGTAGGGATTTAGGGATTTTATCCTAAAATAGCCAGGAACATCCTTTGGCCAAGTGGACTCAATTTGTATAAACTGTGGGTGTGCCAACCTTCCCTGGGGGTAGGAGAGCGAGGCCCTATTGGGAATTTTGAGGTAAAACTTTAACAATCCTACTTCTATGTTAGGGATAAAGTGATTTTATAGTTATTTAGTCTGGATCATCCTGAAGCCAAAGGGACTCAATATTGTATAAAAGGTGGGTGTGCCCCTGGGGAGAAGGGGCAGGGCCTTATAGGGGAATATAGTTAGTTAAGCCTGTGACATCCACGGGCGAAGGAGATTCAATTTTTTAAAAAACGGGTGAGTGGCCCCCTGGGGCAGAGGAGCGAGGCCCAATATTCTTCATAATCCTTCTTCTTCTGTAGAAATGATATGATTTTGTCCAAACTTGGTATGAAGCATCCTTTGGTGAAGTGGAAACAGCCTGAATAAATGGTGGGTCTGATCCCCCCGGGGACTGAGGGGTTGGCCAAATAGAGGTAATTTAGCAAATTCTTTAAAAAAAAATATCATCTGTAAGAATGGCAGGATTTTCTCCATACTTGGTCTAAAGTATCCTTGGGTGAAAGGGACCTTATTTTGTATAAACGGTTGTTCTGTTAGATTACAAATTGTTTGACTAAATTTGAACATTAGCATCCCATTGGGAAGAGAAATTAATTTTGTACAAATGGTGGGTCTGATCTCATTGGGTGCAGAGGAGCGGGGCCTAATAGGGGAAACATAGCAAATTCTTTAAAAAAAAATATCATCTGTAAGAATGGCAGGATTTTCTCCATACTTGGTCTAAAGTATCCTTGGGTGAAAGGGACCTTATTTTGTATAAACGGTTGTTCTGTTAGATTACAAATTGTTTGACTAAATTTGAACAGTAGCATCCCATTGGGAAGATAAATTAATTTTGTACAAATGGTGGGTCTGATCTCATTGGGTGCAGAGGAGCGGGGCCTAATAGGGGAAACATAGCAAATTCTTAAAACTCCTTCTTCTTATATAGGATTGACAGGATTTTGCCCAATTGCATATTAGTATAACCTCTGAATAACCATGTGATACACTACCAGCAACATAAGTCACATCAAGTACTGTTTCTGTATTACAATTAAGCAATCTATAATTTATTATAACATTCATTTCCATAAAAAAATACATCAAGAAATATTGATACTGGATATGATGTCGCAGACATCATAAAGGTTATGTTTAAAAAAATGTACATTCAAAGATAATCTCACAATACACCATGATTTCCAAATCGTGATCATGACAGAATTGACAAATAAACATAACGCGGATGTCATTAATCACATATGATACAAGCATCCATTTATATCAAATTAAGATATGATATTAACAAACACACATTACACCAATAACAATGTTAGATTATCCACAGTATAACAACAGGAGAAAAATACAAAAAAACTTCTTCTTTTGTATTATCAAATGTTTTAGTTCCATCCTATACAATCCTCGATATTCAGGTGCTACGCTCACGTTCGCTCTCTGCACCCCTGAAATATGTCATAGAAAAATTAAAAGCAGTCTGCTGGATATTTGATTGGTGTCGGGTAAAAACCCTGACTAATAACTAGGCTGATGCATGTCTCTGAAGATTACAGTGGAGCGACACCCGACTTTAAAGCCATTAAGTTTTAACGTTGCGCGACCGACAAATTCTTTTGATGTACATCAAAGGATCAAACTCATCTTCTCGTCTCATACACAAGGTGTTGAACATCGAGCGTTCGATTTTGATATGACATATTCCAATGGTGTAAAAATAATAAAAGAGCGAAATGAGTGTAGCCACTGGATATTGAGGATGATTCTACACAAAAACCAGTTGTAAAAGATACAGGGATTTCGCTTATTGAGACTGCTACAACGGATGAAAAATAATCTCAATGGTCATGACTGTTTCAGTTAATAAATACTCGCTAATATGCAACATTTGAACTAATCCAGTAGAAAAAGTATCAACCAAATTACATTTACTATTGAATACAAAATCCATTAATATGATCTATAACAATATATACAGAATCATATTATTAATCAGAATTATTGAAACGTATACAACACAAATGTGTTAATCTGAACTGTTACAACTATTTTAATCAGAAAACTTAAAACCTGCCAGGTGTTTTTTAACCGATTCTTCCATAATTATACAAAGTAATATTTTGAATCGATAGAGTAATACTATAATCAATACTGTTGATATTTACAAAGTACTGTTTTGATCTGAACTGCTTATTTGTTTACAGAATAATGTTTTAATCAGTACTGCTACATGTAAAACTTCCACTGTGATATTTTTTTTCATCTGAAGTGTTGAAACTTTTTATTCTGAACTGTTACAACTTGTAAATAATAATATATAAATCCGAACGGTTACAACGTATTCATATTATTTTATCAATCTGAAAGTTTACAGCTGATACAGTAGAAAAAAGTTGTGTTTATACTCTTCAATATAACGTTGGTATACGGTGAACGATATATAATCCATTACCCTTGGTTTGAGATAAAACATGATTAATCAAAGATAGCATTGGGTTATTGCATAGACATGAATGTAAGACAATACGACAATGTATCAGAATGAACAGTGGTCGCATTGGACAAGTATGTTGCTGTACATGATCTTTGGATATGCACAAAATAAACCTGCGATCGCTATGGTTATCACTCAGTGCAGAATATAAACCAGTAATTTGTTGAAGAGAGCAGTTCTCTTTGGGCTCGATGAATAATTGATGAAAATATCAAATTGTAAGTAACATACGTACTGTATTTGGCTATCTGCATCGCCATACTAACTATCCAGTAAATCTATATATATTTGTCATAACTATTATCCACCGAAAATAAAGTTCTTTGGATAAATAGAGTTAATGACATGAATGTCTTTGTCACATTAAATTTATATGAGACAAACCTCTAGGCGAGTGCTTTATCAAATAATTTAATAATGAACAATGTCAGTGCAAACAAAATAATAATAACGACAAAATAAAAATAAAAATATTAAAAAATAATAGCAAGAACACTAAAATGTATCAGAGACAAATGCTGTTAATGAAGTTAAATAAACTGTTGGTAGTAGCGTAGAAATATGATCCCACAGACTTGACCAATCGCAGCATCTTAATGTTTTATTACACATGTGAATTGCCATATTTATGATATAAATAACGACAAACGTCCCTGTAGTAACACAATACACATCCTAGTTATGTAGTCTGTATATACGTCCCTGTAATAACACAATACATGTCCTAGTTATGTAGTCTGCATCTACGTCCCTGTAATAACACAGTAAACATCCTAGTTATGTAGTATGTATCTATGTCCCTGTAATAACACAGTGAACACCCTAGATAGGTAGTCTGTATCTACGTCCCTGTAATAACACAGTAAAATTCTAGGTATGTGGTATGTATCTACGTCCCTGTAATAACACAATAAACATCCTAGATATGTAGTCTGTATATCGTCCCTGTAATAACACACAGTAAACGTCCTAGTTATGTAGTCTGTATAAGTCCCTGTAATAACACACAATAAACTGCATAGGTATGTAGTCTGTATATCCGTCCCTTAAATAACACAGTAAACATCATAGTTATGTAGCCTGTATTTATATTGATTATAATATAGTGAACACCCTTGTTATGAAATCAGCAAATATGCTAGTTATGTATAAACATTCCCCGTTATAACATTTTAAATAAGCCGATATCCATATCCCTCGAATAGCTACGTAAACATTCTAGTTATATATAAACATAAAAAAAACATATTAAACATCCTAGTTATTTAGTCTCTATTTGCATTACTTTTATGATACAGTTAACATTCCTGTTATTAAGTTTATATTTACTTCTTGGTTAAAACACAGTAAACATCCAACATTTATTTGCATCTCTATCATATCAAAGTAAATATCCCACTTATGTATTAACATCCCCGCTATAACAAAGTAAACATCCTAGCTATGTAAAAAATCTCTGTTATAACACAGTAAACATCATTCATATGAAGCCTATGTTTACACCTTGGTTATAACACAGTAAAGATCCTATATTTTATTTGCAAATCTATCATATCAACTTAAATATCCTAGTTATGTATTAGCATCCCCGTCACTGAAGCTTACTTATCTAGGACTACAATGCATTGCTGGGAAATTCTATCCAACCCACGAGTCTGGATCGTTTTTACGCTCAGACTTGCGGGTAGGATTAAAGTGACCTTTCGGGGTCAAGATCTTGTTCGTGACGTCATTCCATGACGTTTTGGGGTCAGTCAGGGTCATTGACTCCATTAGCAATCACCATCCGGGCTCCATTTGCAAATTACAAAAGTACAGACAGTTTACAACTGTACTAGAAAAGCAGCTGTTTTACGGGTTTAAGGTTATAAGCAAGAACTGGAATCCGTCTCTTATGTGTGGTATGTATATGGTTATTCAAAGCTTCGGGTCTTCTACCCAAAAATGTGTCCCTTTGGTTATATTTACCTTATCCTTACATCACATCAGTGATATATTTTATTTATCTGTTATAACACCACGGTTAACAAGTGTGTTAGGTTATAGCATGCGTTTCCCTGTTATAATATAACGAGCACCTTATTAACATATCATGCATATTTGGTTATTCATCATTGCTACGCAGCACACATTTACATCATCTTTTCAGCAAATACAGAAACTATTTCTTTTCTTAACTCATAATGTTTCATTAATTACATACCACAATCCTAATCAGTCTCTAAAAAAATCAATGTTTTTTGCTGACTTTATGGTGACATTTGAAATCAATAATACTGCATTGGAATCTGGATATCATATCGTTTCTGTACAACACTTCATTAATCACCAATTGTCATATAATAAACATAATATACTCACTTTGGTGAAATAATAATGTTATTGGAAATTGTACAAGTAGTAGTCCTTTGGTAACTGTCTTTGGTCAATGAGCTTCTAGAACCGTGTAGAGAAAAAATCCATATAACACTAGTCCTCGACAATCAGAGCAGAACAACGTCTCTATGGTAACATACACCAGTTATTGGGTATTAGAACCATGTTGTAGTACTTAACCTGCAATGGAAATATAATAGAAAGTTATGAAAGGTATTTTACAACAATAAGTGGGAAACACTACAACGTTTTGAGATTTGCAGTGATGTTTTGTGATTATACGGTCGAACATTCGGTTGTATATACGACGCAGAGCTCTAGTATAGTCATGATATACCGATACGCAATTCAAAATACAATATTTTTATTCCAATTCTTATCAATTTCAACTAAAATTGAGTTTTCATTAACAGAAAATTGGTCACTCTGCCACGTTTTGGTAATGACAGTAACATTCATAGTGAGTAGCACGTATCATGTCCTTTCGCACTCACTTCATTGAGCATTATGTCATAAGTAATCAATTTCCTAACGTGTAAGGGTCATCGCGTTTGGCTTCGTATGCTGATCAGAACTTTACTGACGGTATATCGTGGTTATACCATCGCAGGTTATATCGATTTACCACGCAAATGCCGTGTTACATCTCACATAAATTACGGTACCAAGAACTTAAAACTAAAGTGTCGTGTAATCACATGTTAACAAATTGAATTTATTATTTCTATAATGCATCTTAGAAGTTTGACAATGAGCATAATATAACTACAATTTTCTTGTTGATATTTTAAAGAATTCTTTATTATTTGAATACTTACTAATAAAAGCAATGAAGCAATCATGTTTCATTGCCCAGAGAGAATTGTTGATTTGATAAGGCACACTTTCCTCTATAGTAAAATAGTGGGAACTCCGAGCTCCAAGAAAACGTAGAAGTAATTACCATAGTTTGAACATACAGTTTCATTTCGAAAAAAACAAAACCAGTACCTATGCGGATTTTAGTGCTCTAATGAGGGATTCGGTGTCCATGTCGCATTCCTGCATCGCCAGGAGAATTGAGTTCACAGTTGGGCGTGGCTTGGTCTCTTTAATGAAAGCTTCCAGTAAAGCGGTGATTTTCTTTGAAATATCCTTGTAGTCGTAGTCAAACTTATCCACTATTTTGGGTGTGAATCCAAGTTCCAGGAACAGGTTGAAATATGATTTAATGTCTACGTGATCAGCGATGATCGGAACATCATTGTCAGACACATACCTCTTTAACCATGTATCCGTCAATGTCTCGTCTGAAACGTACAGACACAAAATGACTGACAATCGTCTATCGAGAGATCAAGAAAAGTTAAAGACAACAACAGAGAAAGAAAAAAAAAGAAAATTCAAAACAAACACATAAAAAAAAATTGTAAACGTAAACAAAAGACACAACATACGACACAAAAAGCTAAATTCCATTATATAAACGAAACACAAAGTCTTAAGTATCTCGTACATTTTTGTGGCTATACTCTCCCACGTCTCTTCGCCCGTGTAACATATCATGACAAAATCGAAGCCATCTTGTGTATTCTACAAGTCGACCATAAAGAGAACATCAAACATCCGGCAATATATCAGGAAGACGTTCCTTTTTAAGTTTCCAAGTGTCAACCAAGCGACTTGTCAGTTTTGTTTACCTTTAACCTGACACCAAGCAAATAGCTAAAGGTGTAGAGAACTCAAGTGAGCAAAAACCCATGGAACAATGAGGATATGTCTAAGGAAGTGTTATGTTATAAACAGATGGATATATAATCAAAACTTATCTAGACGAATAATTAATGACGAAGAGTAGACAAAACAGAAATTAATGTGAAAGGGGAGAGAGAAAGGTTCGAGGCACAGACAGAGAGACTGCAGCCTTACGTACCTATAAACATCACATTTCTGTTGGAGTCCAGAATGTTTACGAGCTTGGAGGGGTCCATTCCATGTCGTGACATTGCATCTGCTATAGCCAGGAATCCAGTATCAGCTTTCGTTTTGAGGAGGTGAATGAAAATCTTTGCGATGCGAGATCTAAAGTCGAGGTGACGGTGCTCTTCCATCTCCTGCTCAAGTATTGCAACCTCACAGTCCAGTTCGGCAAAGAACATCTGGTATGTACCACCGATATACCGCGAGACTCTACCAATCTCTTTGAACGATAGGTTTCTATCTGGTAAAGCCTTTGACAAGTCTGTAATGTATATAACACCATCAACAAAGCGTAGTTTAAACATAAACAAATAAACTGATATCGTATATATTTATTGTAAGTATGTTGACTGCATAAGACCAGTCGTTCAGTATTCATGGAAGAACAAGCAAACTTACTTCTAATAGACGATACTGAAAATGTATTATTCTGATAAATACAAAGTAAAAAAATGAATTGTAATTTTAGTTGTACCGGACGTTATATTAGTTTAACTTGTCAGGATCTGTTAGGCAAAACAGCTCATCATGGTACTGTATGACTGTATAAATGTTCATCAATTGCATAGCCAGTTTGAACAGACGGTCTTAACTTATCAAAGAAACATTTTATAAATTTCATATTGTATAGATTAACAACAAAACCAATGAATATAACGTAGGTTTAGTTTGAATTTCATATTATAATAAGTGGAGCGATTTTGACATACATTATTTTTTTTCCCCGTAGCAGTCCTTGTAAATGTCATAAAATGAGTGTGTTTGATATTGAAGAATATCGACTTACCAACATGACGCAAACGGGTCCGTTTTGTCTGTAAAAAAGCGAACAAAACATTCATTCTGATGCGCAATAATTTGAGAATAAAAAACATAACTGCAATACTTCCAAAGGTAATAACACATATTAACAATGTTTATAGTAAGACACAGAAGTGTTTGTCGTGGATTCGAAACCAACGCATGAGAGTCAATGTTGTGCCCCTGATATTTGCTTATTAATGTATTCTTAGAAAATATCATTTGTTGCAATAGATACACTCAAATGACGTCACGATTGAGACGGTACATTTCTAGAGTAAAACTCTAACAACTTACAAGACACGTATACTATGATACACTATATCTCTGGTATAACTACATGTACCTAAAAGGAAACACGGCAAGAAAAGCTGTAAAACAGAACAGTTTTTTCAAAGGTCGCAAAATGTCATATAACTCCCGGCGACGTAAAACCACTTACAAGTTGCAGCATTGACATATGAACATTAACATCTGCCCCAGTGACATCAGTTATCCAAAACCAACACGTATGAATCACACAAGAATGTTACCTTATGAAAACAACTAATACATATATATGATCTTTCTTTAGGAGTAAAGAAATCCAAATGACATATTTAATCTAAAAAAAGCATTTAATTGGGTATTGGTGCATTCAGTTTTCACAGAGAAGAAGTTTTCAAAAAGCTTTTTAATATTTAGTGATATTTTTGCCAGTTATGAAAGATTTCAAATNACATGTTGACTGCACAAGACCAGTCGTTCAGTATTTATGGAAGAACAAGCAAACTTACTTCTAATAGACGATACTGAAAATGCATTATTCTGATCAATACAAAGTAAAAAAATGAAGTGTAATATTGGCTGTACCGGGCGTTATATTAGTTTAACTTGTCAGGAACTGTTAGGCAAAACAGCTCATCATGGTACTGTATGACTGTATACATGTTTATCAACTGCATAGCTACATGTAGTTTGACGGTCTTTACAGTTCAAGAAACATTTTATCAATTTTATATTGTATAGATTAACAACAAAACCCATCAACAGGATGTATGTTTAAGTTGAATTTAATATTATATTAAGTGGAACGATTTTGACATACAACAATTTTTGTTCCAGTAGGAGTCCTTGTAAATGTCATGAAATGAAGTGTGTTTGATATTGAAGAAATCGACTTACCAACATGACGCAAACGGGTCCGTTTTGTCTGTAAAAAAGCGAACAAAACATTCATTCTGATGCGCAATAATTTGAGAATAAAAAACATAACTGCAATACTTCCAAAGGTAATAACACATATGAACAATGTTTATAGTAAGATATAGAAGTGTTTGTCGTGGATTCGAAACCAACGCATGAGAGTCAATATTGTGCCCCTGATATTTGCTTATTAATGTATTCTTAGAAAATATCATTTGTTGCAATAGATACACTCAAATGACGTCACGATTGAGAAAGTACATTTCTAGAGTACAAATCTAACAACTTACAAGACACGTATACTATGATACACTATATTTCTGGTTTAGTTACCTATAAGGAAACACGGCAAGAAAAGCTGTAAAACAGATTAGTTTTTTCAAAGGTCGCAATATTTCGTATAACTTCCGGCGACGTAAAACCACTTACAAGTTGCAGCATTGACATATGAGCATTAACATCTGGCCCAGTGACATCAGTTATCCAAAACCAACACGTATGAATCACACAAGAATGTTACCTTATGAAAACAACTAATACATATATATGATCTTTCTTTAGGAGTAAAGAGATCCAAATGAAATATTTTATCTAAAAAAAGCATTGAATTGGGTATAAGTGCATTAAGTTTTCAAAGAGAAGAAGTTTTCAAAAAGCTTTTTAATACTTAGTGATATTTTTGCCAGTTTTGAAAGATTTCAAATGTGTGTTTAAAAATCTGAATTAAAAAAAAATGCGTAGTCTGCATACCTTCTGATTTGGGTTTCCGAACCAGATGGAGAGGTCGTCTCTGTCTATCCATCTCGTCCCATTTGAACCGTAACATTGTAGACGTGGTGCCTGTTGAAGATCATCCTTCTTCACCATTTTCTCCTCTGCAGTGAACCGGAAGTCGTTGTGGAGGTAGAATTGGTATCCAAGATGACTTTGGTGGTTCAACTCAAGAATCCGCTTGAGAAGAAAATCAAGAATACTGAGCAGGTTAATTCCAGTTCCTGTTGGTACTGAATGATCTGTA
>NW_018406000.1:0-248 GCF_002113885.1 Mizuhopecten yessoensis
TTGGTAGTAAGGTAACCATTAGTGTAATACAGAAGGTAAATGACAGAGTTTGGTAGTCAGGTGACCGTTAGTGTCATACAGAAGGTAAATGACACAGAGTTTGGTAGTCAAGTGACCGTTAGTATAACACAGAAGGTAAATCACATAGAGTTTGGTAGTAAGGTGACCATTAGTGTCATACAGAAGGTAAATCACATAGAGTGTGGTAGTGAGGTAACCATTTGTGTCATACTGTAGGTAAATGAAAT
>NW_018406000.1:3118-4398 GCF_002113885.1 Mizuhopecten yessoensis
ATAAATGACAGAGTTCGGTAGTGAGGTAACCATTAGTGTAATACAGAAGGTAAATGCAATAGAGTTTGGTAGTAAGGTGACCATTAGTGTCATACTGTAGGTAAATCACATAAAGTTTGGTAGTAAGGTGACCATTAGTGTCATACAGAAGGTAAATGCAATAGAGTTTGGTAGTAAGGTGACCATTATTATCATACTGTAGGTAAATCACATAGAGTTTGGTAGTAAGGTGACCATTAGAGTCATACAGAAGGTAAATGACACAGAGTTTGGTAGTCAAGTGATTATTAGTGTCATACAGAAGGTAAATCACATAGAGTTTGGTAGTAAGGTAACCATTAGCGTAACACAGAAGGTAAATCACGTAGATTTAGGTAGTAAGGTAACCGTTAGTGTGATACAGAAGGTAAATGACACAGAGTTTGGTAGTCAAGTGACCATTAGTGTCGTACAGAAGGTAAACCACATAGAGTTTGGTAGTCAAGTGACCGTTAGTGTCATACTGTAGGTAAATCATATAGAGTTTGGTAGTAAGGTTACCATTAGTGTCATACTGTAGGTAAATCACATAGAGTTTGTTAGTAAGGTAACCATTTGTGTCATACTGTAGGTAAATGACATAGAGTTTGGCATTGAGGTGACCGTTAGTGTAACACAGAAGGTAAATGAAATAGAGTTTGGTAGTAAGGTGACCATTAGTGTCATACTGTAGGTAAATGACATAGAGTTTGTTAGTAAGGTAACCATTTGTGTCATACTGTAGGTAAATGACATAGAGTTTGGCATTGAGGTGACCGTTAGTGTAACACAGAAGGTAAATGAAATAGACTTTGTTAGTAAGGTGACCATTAGTGTCATACTGTAGGTAAATGACATACAGTTTCGTAGTAAGGTGACCATTAGTGCCGTACAGAAGGTAAATCACACAGAGTTTGGTAGTGGGGTAACCATTTGTGTCATACTGTAGGTAAATGCAATAGAGTTTGGTAGTAAGATGACCATTAGTGTCATACTGTAGGTAAATGACACAGAGTTTGGTAGTCAAGTGATTATTAGTGTCATACAGGAGGTAAATCACATAGAGTTTGGTAGTAAGGTAACCATTAGTATAACACAGAAGGTAAATCACATAGTGTTTGGTAGTAAGGTGACCATTAGTGTAATACAGAGGTAAATGACACAGAGTTTTGTAGTCAAGTGACCATTAGTGTCATACAGAAGGTAAATGACACAGTGTTTGGTAGTAAGGTAACCATTAGTGTCATACAGAAGGTAAATGA
>NW_018406000.1:7396-7655 GCF_002113885.1 Mizuhopecten yessoensis
ATAAAGTGACCGTTCGTGTCATACAGAAGGTAAATCACATAGAGATTGGTAGTAAGGTAACCATTAGTGTAATACAGAAGGTAAATGACACAGAGTTTGGTAGTCAAGTGACCGTTAGTGTCATACAGAAGGTAAATGACACAGACTTTGGTAGTCAAGTGACCGTTAGTATAACACAGAAGGTGAATCACATAGAGTTTGGTAGTAAGGTGATCATTAGTGTCATACAGAAGGTAAATGACACAGAGTTTGGTAGTCA
>NW_018406001.1:0-248 GCF_002113885.1 Mizuhopecten yessoensis
CGCTCCCTGTTAGTAGTGTATGGGTACGGGGGAGTTATATACTTCTGTTAGCTAGTGTAGTACCGTTCCCTGTTTGTAGTGTTTTGGTACGGGGGAGTTATATACTTCGGTTAGCTAGTGTAGTACCGCTCCCTGTTAGTAGTGTATGGGTACGGGGGAGTTATTTACTTCGGTTAGGTAGTGTAGTACCACTCCCTGTTAGGAGTGTATGGGTACGGGGGAGTTATATACTTCGGTTAGCTAGTGTA
>NW_018406001.1:3073-3560 GCF_002113885.1 Mizuhopecten yessoensis
GGCTAGTGTAGTACCAATTCCTGTTAGGAGTGTATGGGTACGGGGGAGTTACATACTTGGTTAGCTAGTGTAGTACCACTCCCTGTTAGTAGTGTATCGGTACTGGAGAGTTACATACTTAGGTTAGCTAGTGTAGTACCGCTCCCTGTTAGTGGTGTATGGGTACGGGGGAGTTACATCCTTCGGTTAACTAGTGCAGTACCGCTCCCTGTTTGTAGTGTATGTGTACGGGGGAGTTACATACTTCGGTTAGATAGTGTAGTACCGCTCCCTGTTAGTAGTGTATGGGTACGGGGGAGTTATTTACTTCGGTTAGCTAATGTAGTACCACTCTCTGTTAGTAGTGTATGGGTACGGGGGAGTTACAAACTTCGGTTAGCTAGTATTGTACCACTCCCTGTTAGTAGTGTATGGGTACGGAGGAACTACATACTTCGGTTAGATAGTGTAGTACCACTCCCTGTTAGTAGTGTATGGGTACGGGGGA
>NW_018406001.1:7442-8264 GCF_002113885.1 Mizuhopecten yessoensis
CTGTTAGTAGTGTATGGGTACGGGGGAGTTACATACTTCAGTTAGCTAGTGTAGTACCACTCCCTGTTAGTAGTGTATGGGTGCGGGGGAGTTATATACTTCGGTTAGCTAGTGTAGCACCGCTCCCTGTTAGTAGTGTATGGGTACAGGGGAACTTCAAACATCGGTTAGCTAGTGTAGTACCACCTCCTGTTAGGAGTGTATGGGTACGGGGGAGTTACATAGTTGGTTAGCTAGTGTAGTACCACTCCCTGTTAGTAGTGTATGGGTACTGGGGAGTTAAATACTTCGGTTAGATAGTGTAGTACCACTCCCTGTTAGTAGTGTATGGGGACGGGGGAGTTACATACTTCGGTTAGCTAGTGTAGTATCACTCTCTGTTAGTAGTGTATGGGTACGGGGGAGTTACATGCTTCGGTTAGCCAGTATAGTACCACTCCCTGTTAGTAGTGTAAGGGTACGGGGGAACTTCATACTTCGGTTAGATAGTGTAGTACCGCTCCCTGTTAGTAGTGTAATGGTACGGTTAGCTAGTGTAGTACCACTCCCTGTTATTAGTGTATGGGTACGGGGGAGTTGTATACTCCGGTTAGCTAGTGTAACAAAGTTCCCTGTTAGTAGTGTATGGGTACGGGGGAGTTATATACTTCGGTTAGCTAGTGTAGTACCGCTCCCTGTTAGTAGTGTAATGGTACGGTTGAGTTACATACTTCGGTTAGCTAGTGTAGCACTGCTCCCTGTTAGTATAGTGTATGGGTACGGGGGAGTTATATACTCCGGTTAGCTAGTGTAACAAAGCTCCCTGTTAGTAGTGTATGGGTA
>NW_018406001.1:8949-9149 GCF_002113885.1 Mizuhopecten yessoensis
ACGGTTTACTAGTGCAATAGCACTCCCTGTTAGTAGTGTATGGGTACGGGGGAGTTACATACTTCGGTTAGATCGTGTAGTACCGCTCTCTGTTAGTAGTGTATGGGTGCGGGGGAGTTATATACTTCGGTTAGCTAATGTAGTACCACTCCCTGTTAGTAGTGTATGGGTACGGGGGAGTTACATACTTCGGTTAGCTA
>NW_018406001.1:13129-48372 GCF_002113885.1 Mizuhopecten yessoensis
TACATACTTCGGTTAGCTAGTGTAGTACCACTCCCTGTTAGTAGTGTATGGTTACGGGGGAGTTATATACTTCGGTTAGCTAATGTAGCACCGCTCCCTGTTAGTAGTGTATGGGTACGGGGGAGTTATATACTTCGGTTAGCTAGTGTAGTACCACTCCCTGTTAGTAGTGTATGGGTACTGGCGAGGTACATACTTCGGTTAGCTAGTGTAGTACCACTCCCTGTTAGTAGTGTATGGGTACGGGGGAGTTACATATATCTACAAGTATAGCTATCATTGTCATTTAAGGTTTTTATGAATTGATATCATCAATCATGATTATTTTTCACGCCTTACTCGACGCTCACTGCAGTAAAGATGTAACGTTCTCTATCCAACACTGTGAGAATACGCGCACGCCGGATTTCAACTTAATCATATCGTTTTCTAGTTTTCCTTGTAATCAATTTCCCAAACAAAACAATAACGCGCTCTCTTCCTCCTGTGTCTATTTTTGTATTTTCCTGTTTTTCACACAAATATATGAAGATGCGACAAGACAATTACGCGCATGCGTGGAAATAACCTTAAGTATCACCGCACGCGTGCCTGCCGTCGTTCCCTAGGTTCCGACCAGCTGTACACCAGCAAAGATAAGTGTCGACGCACGTGTTCGTCAATTTATTCAGTGCCGCACGAGCGAGCAGCTAAGTACGTAACGGATCCATCTCTAGAAGTCATAAGGTATGTCTATCATTGCATTTGTTGCAAAACTTTATACACACATTCTCATTATGAAGCTAAACATGCTGATATACATATTTTTTCACGCGACAGAAGTATTTTACGACACGTATATTCATTGCATTGCATATATACATGTATACACGTCCCTGTTTTGGGTGAATGTAGTGCAAATCTTGGCACTGTAATGAACTTTTAGTCTCAAAATAGCCTACACTGAATATAATTATACTATAAAATATTATCATACACATTTTATTGTGAAGCATTTATAAAAATGTATAACCAGTATATTAAATATATAATCAAAAACTGCATGAAGCAGTCATATCTATTCCCATAATAAACTAGTATATATTTCGTTCTATTTTACGATAGATAATACAATGAAGAAATAGAATGTGGTATTCATTTCATAAAGCCTACCGGCATGTTTAAAGTGGTTTTATTGTTGCTCGTAATGGCCCATTGTTCCTCTTTGGTATGCCGAGGGACCATTTGTAACCGTAATTTTGTAATTTGTGATACATGATAGATCACGGTTCTCGTAATATCCACAATTTACTGCGCAGACGAATCGAACAGTCTCGCTGATAAAACGTGAGCTATCTTTTGGCTGAACGATTTCGAATGTACTGCAGTTCCACCTTAATATACCAAAGACATGAGTTGATGAAGAGGATACAAAAGCAGGATACAGGGAGAAGGGGTAGGATACAGGGAGAAGGGGTAGGATACAGGGAGAAGGGGATACATGGAGAAGGGGTAGGATGCATGGAGAAGGGGTAGGGTGAAGAAAGTAGGGGACAGAATGCAGTGAGGGCTGGGATGCAGAGAAAAAAGGGGGGAGTCGGAGATGGCGTTGTGTGGAGATGGAGAGAGAAGGGAGTGTAAAGAGATGGGTGGGTTAGAGGGCAGGAGGGAGCAGAATGAGGGGACGGGTGGAGAGAGGGGGCGTTGCGCAGAGATGGGACGGGATGGAAATAGGGGGCGTGGTGCAGATGTGGGAGATGGATAGGAGTGCAGAGAGGGCCCGGGATGCAGAGAGGGTAGGTGTCTTGTAAGGAAGAGAAGGCATTGTGCCAAGGGATCGGGGAAACGTGGAGAGTCGTGTCAAAAATATGAACTTGATCGCCTGATTCTTAAATATTACAACTGACAGTAGGGCATGAGATGCGGGTCTAGAAAAACCTGAAATGTCGGGAAAGTATACTATTTCTGTTTACAAGTCTACAGCTTGCACAGTTTCTCGTGATATAAGAATGGGTTTGGATGGAGTTTTGTATTAATGTGTCGTCATGAAGGGTTAAGTAGTGACTGGTGTGTTCAGGATAGGTTTCTGAGAGTTTGATTCTCAATGATTTTAATAGATACAAGTCTTAGTATTCTTATATTTTAGGCGTGAGAGTAATCAGGGCATTTTCACTCCCCCTCGTCACCACTTCATTACTAGAGTTCGTCTTAACAGCCCCCTCCCTACCCCCTGCCCCTCCCCAACCCCCAACTGAAGTTGTGCATACTTGTCCACTTATAAGCGGGCTATGGAGTACATGTTAAACAAATTAAAACCATATTTTAAGTCTGACAACAATGACTATAATATATTCGGCGAGTTAGCGCTACTTTTGTCATTAGCACACACCATTCTGAAGGTAACACCTGGTAATATAGATAGGAATATAGGTATGACAATCTGTAAAGTACTGTTACGGTAGCCGTTATCATGATTCGCTGCTTTGTCGGTATCATACACGTGCGTGACAATCCATTCAGATACATAGTGTTTGTAAGCTTTCACAAGTTTGATCAAATTCATTCAATATTCAAAGTCATTACTACCTATATATTAACCTACAGGCAATGGATACCGTACGCTTCCTCTGAGTTTATATGATTGCGTTAACTTCGCGAAGGAGGTTAATGATATGGATTAAAAATTATTCGTAGAAATATAATATGTATCCAAAATATGAAAGTTATGAAACATTATTCTTATTCATTTGCTTTCTTTGTTGTTGTTCGACGTTGCTGACGTTTTTCGAACATTTAAGAATCGTTGTCTCTAAATTAATTGTATGCAAATAAACAAAATTAGAAGCCAAATCGCGGATAAAATTTTGCAAAAATAATTTGATTTACAGTACTTCACGCGTGGTCCAACGTTGAACGTCTGAAAACGTCAACAAAATCTTCACCAAGATACGACAATGACTGATTACACCATTCTCTGGAGATATGAAACCAGCGTTTAAAATAAAATAAATGATCACAGGGACCTGGGAATTCAGTATGACACGTTTGACACGTGTAGGAGGTTCGCGTCTATACCGTACGATGTTTTATGGCCCAAGATCAATAATCAGGACAAACCAATTCCACATGAAGCCACGAAATGCATTATAATCAAGACTACACCTCAGAAATGGACAGCGTCCTATGCTACTCGGAATGAACCGTTAGAGGACAATGTGTGACAGTGACGTGTGTGCAGTTCGTCCGCTCTGTATGAAATTCTGAAAACGACAAAAAAACACCAAAAACTAAATCACAACATATAATACTGCTTCAAACATTATACTTAAAGTTGTATTTGTATTGGGTTTAATTTTGTTATATGGTCAGTATGTAATTATAACTGTCAGGGATTTAAATTTCATCTTTATGTATGTAAAACCTTTTAATGCAGGGAAGCGTAATAGAAATGTAATAGAAAACAAATATACATGAAAATAATAAGGGTTTTACAAGTGTGTATTAAATAGTAAATCCTTACCAAAATTCTCTCAGTTATACAAAGCTCTTTGATGAACAGTTTATTTATTATATGATTAACAATGAAATTCCTGGTAGAAACATGACAAAAGAAATATCAAATAAAATAATGTTTTTTATTTTTGTTTGATCTTTTAAACTCTTAAGAAATGCGGCTGAAAGCATAATTATGCCAAGCGAGCTACATTCTTGTGCGTTAGGTTATACCAATCATTGATCTGCTGCTCAATGACGTTAAAGCCGGGAAGGAAATGTAACTAATAATAAATATGTACAAAAAATCTAAAATAAGTTGAGAATCTATAATACAAATGAGTTATACCACTTGTCAGTACCATAGGGAACTGAGAATACATTACAACATGTTAGTTTTGACTTACTTGTGATGAATTCTCAGGTCCCTGTGTATAGTAAGGGTTAATATATTTTTGATCAATTCAATTAAAACACTTGATGACGCATTCATGCTGCTGATTTCAATTTTAACTTCGAAAATTGATTTCTAGGTGTAATTGAAATTCTCCATTTATCTAACTCTATCCTCGGAAGCCAAACAGCGGTGTTTCAGTACAACTCGGGGAGACTTTTCTGTAAATGAAATAAACACAGTGTATCATCGACTGCTAGATCTTTATCATTTCTCTCTCATAAAATAGAGACGTTTCAGTCCGTTGGAAGCTGTCTGAGAGATACTGTGAACACAGTAGGAGGCAATGATTGGACAGCTTAATGTACAAGCTGTGACGACGAACTGTAAACAATCCAGGAGAGAACTCTATAAGTAACACAGGAATCAAATAACATAAGCGATATACGATAATCGTCTCGACACTAAAAGGAAACTGAAAAATAAGATTTATGATATTTAGTTTAGAAATCGCTCGGTAGGTAAAGCTGACAGATAGTATAACCTACCCATACCCATCCAGAGCTCTCGTCTCGGATATCTTGACGCTCTGACTCGAACTTTTCTCGTTTCAAACGTCGAAATCACTCCACAGCTGGAGCAAGGCTGTGTCTGTGAACATGGCGAGGTATTCTACGGAATTTCGAATATTATCGGAATAGCCGGGTCTGGGTGATAGGCTGCTACAGTGCACAAACGAATGATAAACCTCAAGATATTCATAGTCATTCCGATGTACATATGTTACTTGTGTAATAGCGCGGAATTCGGGGATAGGATAATTAAAGACACCTCCTCCATTTTCTCCTCGTCTGTCTCCCCCTCGAGCCTCTTCTCGTGGACAAGAATATTTAAAAACTTTTGTTTATATCATAGAATCCATATGTGAAGCTATGTAGCTCACGTCTTACCACTGTTTTATCGCAGTTTCAACCAGCCTGAATCTCAGTTTAAGGCAGAGAGTCCCAGTACTTTTTATTATTTCTGCAACGAAGAAGAGTTCCACGTGGAGTTGCTAGCCTATTTACCGTGGCAGAGACTTGTAGAAGAAAACAATACATGTTTTACTTTTCAAATCGCAAATCATTGGGGGGGTCATTTTTACCGAAAGTCGATCTAAACCCCTAAAACATATAAAATTACTCTGAACTCCTTAGTTTAGGTCCAAATATAGCTGTAACAAATTCTCAGGTCCCTGTGGTAATATTCCGAAATAAACCTCTATCTCTCCGGTCCAAAAATCAAGGCCGAAAATGTCAGATCATCAATTGAAAGAGGTGTTGTGGCATAATCTCGGATTAACCTCACAATGCAAGGGTCAATTTTAGTGTTGTTGTAAGGCTATTGAATTGTCGAGCCAAGTATAGAAAACTACCTTATTGACTATTGGTCAACGTGTATCCCGTTGACCACTGTAAACATCGCCTTTGTTCTGTAGATATATTACGAAACCTACAATTGTATGACATTTTGGTCCCTTTTACCGATGACACATTCTGACCCACGTAGTCTGAGGATAGAACTGTGTTTAGGGCTGGTTTCACGCCATGTTAGCTTGTTGTTCAATTTTCACATGGTCTGTTTCTTTTTCATTATTTCGCTTATGCTCAAAATTATCATGATACATGCAAGTTGGAATTTCGTAAATCTATACATTTAACAACAAAATTTTCTTAAACCGTTTTAAGCTACGTATATTTGCGACAAAAAAATATCTTGTTTCCTTACAAATCAGGGTGAAATCTTCGCCTCTGGCCTTGGGCGGATTGTTGGACAGCGAGCACATTGCCTTATTTATTTATAAATTGTATTGGACATATGTTGGCGAGCCACAGGGTCAAAAGGCTGTGGTCAAGGTTAAATGTCAGTGCGTTGTACACGTCTTATTCACGTGTTGTTATGAAAACACTTAGAAATGCTACCAGCCTGAAAAAAATGCTACTAGAAAATAGCATACACGCCGAGCCACATTCTCCTTTTGCCGCCTCCGATAAGGCACTTGTAAGTGCCAAAATAATCATCCGCGGCGTGAAATGGTTGGAACGTATACACATGGTATGTAATGTAAACAGATAACTATCAACGTTACCGTTCCTTTGTTGTATTTTAGAAGTTTCTGTATATGTGAGGAAAGTTCGATATGCAAGTATTTAAAAAAGGATACCGATCTGACTTGTGCTAATTTCAGATATTGTTTGGCCTATTGTGTAGGCGAGAGCGCTAACATACCAGTGCATGTGTTGACATCTGCTGCACTGCATCGTGTTGCTGAAGCTGTTGTGGTTCTTTTGTGTACGTATTTACATCACACCGCTAATCCTTAGACTACAGTCACCGGACAGTAGTACAACCTGCTTACCTTCTTTTTCTTTCACCACAACAACGAAATGTGGGAAATCACTTACAATCCGCGAGGTGTAGTTTAAGGTGAAGGGTCCATGACCCGCTGGATAGAAACCAGAAGAGAAGTAAGTCAATCAGTGGAATTTTAATATCTCGTGAAGGCGTAGTTCAGAAACATGAAACTACTCATTTAGTGAATTTCAATCAAAGTGTTCTTATTCTGTTTCTGCGTATTTGCAAGAGCTAGTGTCACATGACCAAGGTGTCAACAGTCGATTGGCCAATCGAGAGCCCCTTAAAGTGCCATCCCACTGACAAGGCACAACATAGAAACATTAGTACGACCACCAAGCGGTCGTAATTTTGAGAACGGCTTACCTAGAAAATATAACAAAACCGTGAATATGAACTATTGCCATATGAATGATTTACTATTTCTCGACATACATGACAATCGTTGTTAATCTAGTTGAGCTGGAGACGATACCTGACTTCTTGACTTCTTATTCGGCCCTGGTCTTATTCCGTACGTTTAAATCAAATCGTAAGTGCTTATTTTAACAAACATCCCAAACAGTTTTTGAATGTTAAGCCGAAATACTGGCTATAGGACGTGGAAATACACACATATTCATACACAGGGATTTTTTTTTAGGGAAATGAAGCAGACAACATTTGGAAGTTTCATTGAATCCAAATTGAGTAGAAATTGAAATATTTTTATCTTTTTATTTGTCGCAAGTGTTATTACCAGGCCATATTCAATAGGCGAATGCTTCCAAAATCTCGCGTTTTTACACAAAAATATCCCTTACGTTGCTCTATATGAAAATAAACGCATACCAAATTATAAACGATTATACAGTGTCTACCGGCAAAGGTCGGCCATATCCAATTATTTCATAGATGTGAGCTCGAGTGCCATTATAGGCCCGTACACAAGATCAACGACGATACAGTATGGATAATATCTATACAGGGAACACCGAATGAGATTTGATATAAAAATCCACATCCGCAAGGGAAAGTTGAGCCGTCTCGCCATGAAATATTACCATTTCCATGATGCAGAACGCCGTTCAGTACGTCGTGGTATAGTTATGTGTCGCCAATCCATAAATACAAGTTTAAGGGAAATATAATATTTCTAATGCATTGCTATAAATCTTACAAATTATTGTACACATTCCCGACACTTCTATTGCCGTCTGCTATACTGTGTAGTACATGTTGTAATAAATACATAGACTACTTGGTGAAGGTTTAGTATAGTTCAAGATCGTGTATTAATCTAATAATTATAACCAGGACGTCTTTTCTGCTTAAAATCGTCGAAATCGACGAAAATCAAGCGACATTTTTTACTAAACAAGATAACTCCGTCCTCGCCCGTCTCTGTTTTTCGATTCAGTTTTTTCGAAAAACAAACTTCATATGCGGTATACTTGTAAGTGTGAACGAAAAGTAATACAACGCGTATGTCTTTATCAGACGTCACAAAATTGCACTCGTTTTTTGCGCGGAAGTACACATCAACTCATACGCTACCCGCACAGGCCGATTCACATAACTACGCAATGTATAAGGTTTGGACGCGATTTTCGGGGCGTCATGGTACATCTGTATCTGGAGGCGTCATGGTACATCTGTATCTGGAGGCGTCATGGTACATCTGTATCTGGGGGCGTCATGGTACATCTGTATCTGGAGGCGTCATGGTACATCTGTATCTGGAGGCGTCATGGTACATCTGTATCTGGAGGCAACACAATTTGCGTTCATACCGGCAGGAATGTTGACAACATCAGTTCAGTATTTATATTTGAATACTCTGTTTATTTGTCAATGATTTAAATAGGATTCCCTGATATTTGCTGTATCTAAGAACATGTATCGGCAGCGCAAACGATATTCCTTGGTCAGCCTAACGTAACCTAAATGTTTGCTTCTTGTGAGGTCTCTCAAATTATTGGAGGTAGGGAGAGAAGCCTATTCGTTCTTTTCCTCGAGTAGCGTTCATATGGAGATTCGCAGCGGTGATGTAAGTAAATAGTTATCTGTATGTTCCCCACGACTGCAAGTGGGGTAAGGGGAACAGAATACACCTGTTGTTACCCACTGCATGTATCGTAGGGGGCGACTTATGTGGGGAACCCCTTGCAGAGTTGGGGATTTGCTTTGGTGTCCTCTATTTGGGGACACACAAAAGACCAAAATAAATCTGCCGCACCCATTGCAATATTTGCAATTTTTATCTTTCTTTCTACTTCTAACCACCTTTTATTTCTGCTTGACAACACCTCACCTTTGGCTTTAAGGTTGAGGGTTCGCCCAGGCGAGGAAGGCAATGGATTCTGTCTCTTGGCCGGGACATACCAAAGTCCTTAAAAATGGTAGTTGTTATTCCCTACTTATCGTTCAGCATTTAGGGGAATGGCAACAACTGGTTAACCCGTTGTCAGTATAATGTGATCGGGCTGAATGCTGTGCTGGGTTCCATCGGCATGGTATTTCAGTGAGGTAGCACTAAAAAGTCGGCATCAGACCCGCGCTATTACATGGAGGCAAGCACTCCAACGTACCCTGTCTCCTACGCATGCACGCTTACACTGCACACATGGAGGTACGTCCTTAAATAACCTTAGCTGTTAGTAGGACGTTAAACAAAATTAAACCAAACGCATACAATCATAATTGATATCAGTCTCTTGAGTTGATTGTCATACTGGACGATTGATATCAGTGTCGTGAGTTGATTGTCTAGCATACTGGTATACANAACACAATTTGCGTTCATACCGGCAGGAATGTTGACAACATCAGTTCAGTATTTATATTTGAATACTCTGTTTATTTGTCAATGATTTAAATAGGATTCCCTGATATTTGCTGTATCTAAGAACATGTATCGGCAGCGCAAACGATATTCCTTGGTCAGCCTAACGTAACCTAAATGTTTGCTTCTTGTGAGGTCTCTCAAATTATTGGAGGTAGGGAGAGAAGCCTATTCGTTCTTTTCCTCGAGTAGCGTTCATATGGAGATTCGCAGCGGTGATGTAAGTAAATAGTTATCTGTATGTTCCCCACGACTGCAAGTGGGGTAAGGGGAACAGAATACACCTGTTGTTACCCACTGCATGTATCGTAGGGGGCGACTTATGTGGGGAACCCCTTGCAGAGTTGGGGATTTGCTTTGGTGTCCTCTATTTGGGGACACACAAAAGACCAAAATAAATCTGCCGCACCCATTGCAATATTTGCAATTTTTATCTTTCTTTCTACTTCTAACCACCTTTTATTTCTGCTTGACAACACCTCACCTTTGGCTTTAAGGTTGAGGGTTCGCCCAGGCGAGGAAGGCAATGGATTCTGTCTCTTGGCCGGGACATACCAAAGTCCTTAAAAATGGTAGTTGTTATTCCCTACTTATCGTTCAGCATTTAGGGGAATGGCAACAACTGGTTAACCCGTTGTCAGTATAATGTGATCGGGCTGAATGCTGTGCTGGGTTCCATCGGCATGGTATTTCAGTGAGGTAGCACTAAAAAGTCGGCATCAGACCCGCGCTATTACATGGAGGCAAGCACTCCAACGTACCCTGTCTCCTACGCATGCACGCTTACACTGCACACATGGAGGTACGTCCTTAAATAACCTTAGCTGTTAGTAGGACGTTAAACAAAATTAAACCAAACGCATACAATCATAATTGATATCAGTCTCTTGAGTTGATTGTCATACTGGACGATTGATATCAGTGTCGTGAGTTGATTGTCTAGCATACTGGTATACAATCATAATTGATATCAGTCTCGTGAGTTGATTGTCTAGCATACTGGTATACAATCATATTGATATCAGTCTCGTGAGTTGATCGTCTAGCATACTGGTATACAATCATATTGATATCAGTCTCGTGAGTTGATTGTCTAGCATACTGGTATACAATCATAATTGATATCAGTCTCGTGAGTTGATCGTCTAGCATACTGGTATACAATCATAATTGATATCAGTCTCGTGAGTTGATTGTCTAGCATACTGGTATACAATCATAATTGATATCAGTCTCGTGAGTTGATTGTCTAGCATACTGGTATACAATCATAATTGATATCAGTCTCGTGAGTTGATTGTCTAGCATACTGGTATACAATCATAATTGATATCAGTCTCGTGAGTTGATTGTCTAGCATACTGGTATACAATCATAATTGATATCAGTCTCGTGAGTTGATTGTCTAGCATACTGGTATACAATCATAATTGATATCAGTCTCGTGAGTTGATTGTCTAGCATACTGGTATACAATCATAATTGATATCAGTCTCGTGAGTTGATTGTCTAGCATACTGGTATACAATCATAATTGATATCAGTCTCGTGAGTTGATTGTCTAGCATACTGGTATACAATCATAATTGATATCAGTCTCGTGAGTTGATCGTCTAGCATACTGGTATACAATCATAATTGATATCAGTCTCGTGAGTTGATTGTCTAGCATACTGGTATACAATCATAATTGATATCAGTCTCGTGAGTTGATTGTCTAGCATACTGGTATACAATCATAATTGATATCAGTCTCGTGAGTTGATTGTCTAGCATACTGGTATACAATCATAATTGATATCAGTCTCGTGAGTTGATCGTCTAGCATACTGGTATACAATCATAATTGATATCAGTCTCGTGAGTTGATTGTCTAGCATACTGGTATACAATCATAATTGATATCAGTCTCGTGAGTTGATTGTCTAGCATACTGGTATACAATCATAATTGATATCAGTCTCGTGAGTTGATCGTCTAGCATACTGGTATACAATCATAATTGATATCAGTCTCGTGAGTTGATCGTCTAGCATACTGGTATACAATCATAATTGATATCAGTCTCGTGAGTTGATCGTCTAGCATACTGGTATACAATCATAATTGATATCAGTCTCGTGAGTTGATTGTCTAGCATACTGGTATACAATCATAATTGATATCAGTCTCGTGAGTTGATTGTCTAGCATACTGGTATACAATCATAATTGATATCAGTCTCGTGAGTTGATTGTCTAGCATACTGGTATACAATCATAATTGATATCAGTCTCGTGAGTTGATTGTCTAGCATACTGGTATACAATCATAATTGATATCAGTCTCGTGAGTTGATTGTCTAGCATACTGGTATACAATCATAATTGATATCAGTCTCGTGAGTTGATTGTCTAGCATACTGGTATACAATCATAATTGATATCAGTCTCGTGAGTTGATTGTCTAGCATACTGGTATACAATCATAATTGATATCAGTCTCGTGAGTTGATTGTCTAGCATACTGGTATACAATCATAATTGATATCAGTCTCGTGAGTTGATTGTCTAGCATACTGGTATACAATCATAATTGATATCAGTCTCGTGAGTTGATTGTCTAGCATACTGGTATACAATCATAATTGATATCAGTCTCGTGAGTTGATCGTCTAGCATACTGGTATACAATCATAATTGATATCAGTCTCGTGAGTTGATTGTCTAGCATACTGGTATACAATCATAATTGATATCAGTCTCGTGAGTTGATCGTCTAGCATACTGGTATACAATCATAATTGATATCAGTCTCGTGAGTTGATCGTCTAGCATACTGGTATACAATCATAATTGATATCAGTGTCGTGAGTTGATTGTCTAGCATACTGGTATACAATCATAATTGATATCAGTCCCGTGAGTTGATCGTCTAGCATACTGGTATACAATCATAATTGATATCAGTCTCGTGAGTTGATTGTCATACTGGACGGTTGATATCAGTCTCGTGAGTTGATTGTCATACTGGACGGTTGATATCAGTCTCGTGAGTTGATTGTCATACTGGACGGTTGATATCAGTCTCGTGAGTTGATTGTCATACTGGACGGTTGATATCAGTCTCGTGAGTTGATTGTCATACTGGACGGTTGATATCAGTCTCGTGAGTTGATTGTCATACTGGACGGTTGATATCAGTCTCGTGAGTTGATTGTCATACTGGACGGTTGATATCAGTCTCGTGAGTTGATTGTCATACTGGACGGTTGATATCAGTCTCGTGAGTTGATTGTCATACTGGACGGTTGATATCAGTCTCGTGAGTTGATTGTCATACTGGACGGTTGATATCAGTCTCGTGAGTTGATTGTCATACTGGACGGTTGATATCAGTCTCGTGAGTTGATCGTCTAGCATTCTGGTATACAATCATAACTGATATCAGTGTCGTGAGTTGATTGTCTAGCATACTGGTATACAATCATAATTGATATCAGTCCCATGAGGTGATTGTCATACTGGACGGTTGATATCAGTCTCGTGAGTTGATTGTCTAGCATACTGGTATACAATCATAATTGATATCAGTGTCGTGAGTTGATTGTCTAGCATCATAATGAAATCTGACAAGTTGGATATGTGATTTGTCTCGTTACTCTTCTATTAAGAAAATGTATCTACAATGTACCTGACGCATGATTCCTTTTCCGATCCGGAAAAATAAGATGTTTGACGTCATTAAGCAAGTTTAACTTCAGAAAATAGTGTGACGTCACTAAGCATACAACATATCACAAAAAATACCAAAATGTAGCCAAGTATAACATTTGACATAGCCAGTATACATGTATATGTAAATGTATCTATATCATCACAGCTGGTCTTTCTGCTTATAAATGGCCTATCGATAATACTAAATGATCCCAACTTGTTTTCCCGCGTACATAAGCTCTACCATCCTATTAGCGCTGCGGATATATCCTGAGAAGTATTGATCGGTCCCGCTAGCGTGTGTCAGACGGCGGTAACTAAATTCTCCGTCATTACACAGATATACGGATAGCGACAGTAGCTCATTAACTATAGTACGGTAATGGTTATCCGGCCCTTCTAACGCAAATGACTTGCAATGTCAAAATTGTCAACTTGACGATATGTTCAATTCTTCAACTTATTTTCTGTTGTTTCTTGAATGCTAATCACAAAATAAGAGATATTCAAATAAATCCCTAATATACAGCGTAAATTTCAAAATATAAATATCATTGAGGGAAAAAATCATTTTAGGGTGTTAATTCAAGATCCGTGGTTTAAGCACGGACTTAGATTCCGTGGTTTGAGCACGGACTTAGATTCCGTGGTTTGAGCACGGACTTAGATTCAGTGGTTTGAGCTAACAAATATTTCATCCGTACTTCTGTCACAGCTCGCATGCTGTTGTCTCTACGATGTAACCTGTCACAGCTCGCGTGCTATTGTCTCTCTACGTTGTAACCTGTCACAGCTCGCATGCTATTGTCTCTCTACGATGTAACCTGTCACAGCTCGCATGCTATTGTCTCTACGATGTAACCTGTCACAGCTCGCGTGCTATTGTCTCTACGATGTAACCTGTCACAGCTCGCATGCTATTCTTTCTCTACGATGTAACCTGTCACAGCTCGCGTGCTATTGTCTCTCTACGATGTAACCTGTCACAGCTCGCGTGCTATTGTCTCTCTACGATGTAACCTGTCACAGCTCGCGTGCTATTGTCTCTCTACGATGTAACCTGTCACAGCTCGCGTGCTATTGTCTCTCTACGATGTAACCTGTCACAGCTCGCGTGCTATTGTCTCTCTACGATGTAACCTGTCACAGCTCGCGTGCTATTGTCTCTCTACGATGTAACCTGTCACAGCTCGCGTGCTATTGTCTCTCTACGATGTAACCTGTCACAGCTCGCGTGCTATTGTCTCTCTACGATGTAACCTGTCACAGCTCGCGTGCTATTGTCTCTCTACGATGTAACCTGTCACAGCTCGCGTGCTATTGTCTCTCTACGATGTAACCTGTCACAGCTCGCGTGCTATTGTCTCTCTACGATGTAACCTGTCACAGCTCGCGTGCTATTGTCTCTCTACGATGTAACCTGTCACAGCTCGCGTGCTATTGTCTCTCTACGATGTAACCAGTCACAGCTCGCGTGCTATTGTCTCTCTACGATGTAACCTGTCACAGCTCGCGTGCTATTGCCTCTCTACGATGTAACCAGTCACAGCTCGCGTGCTATCGTCTCTCTACGGTGTAACCTGTCACAGCTCGCGTGCTATTGCCTCTCTACGATGTAACCAGTCACAGCTCGCGTGCTATTGTCTCTCTACGATGCAACCTGTCACAGCTCGCGTGCTATTGTCTCTCTACGATGTTACCAGTCACAGCTCGCGTGCTATTGTCTCTCTACGATGCAACTTGTCACAGCTCGCGTGCTATTACGATGCAACCTGTCACAGCTCGCGTGCTATTGTCTCTCTACGAGGCAACTTGTCACAGCTCGCGTGGTATTACGATGCAACCTGTCAAAGCTCGCGTGCTATTGCCTCTCTACGATGCACCTTGTCACAGCTCGCGTGCTCTTGTCTCTCTACGATGCAACCTGTCACAGCTCGCGTGCTATTGTCTCTCTACGGTGTAATCTGTCACAGCTCGAATGCTACTCTTTATCTACGATGTAACCTGTCACAGCTCGCGTGCTATTGTCTCTCTACGATATAACCTGTCACAGCTCGCGTGCTATTCTTTCTCTACGATGTGACCTGTCACAGCTCGCGTGCTATTGTCTCTACGATGTGGCCTGTCACAGCTCGCGTGCTATTGTCTCTATGATGTGACCTGTCACAGCTCGCGTGCTATTGTCTCTCTACTATATAACCTGTCACAGCTCGCGTGCTATTCTTTCTCTACGATGTAACCAGTCACAGCTCGCGTGCTATTGTCTCTCTACGATTTAACCTGTCACAGCTCGCATGCTATTCTTTGTCTACGATGTAACCAGTCACAGCTCGCATGCTATTGTCTCTACGATGTAACCTTTCACAGCTCGCGTGCTATTGTCTCTCTACGTTGTAACCTGACACAGCTCGCGTGCTATTGTCTCTCTACGATGTAACCTGTCACAGCTCGCGTGCTATTGTCTCTCTACGATGTAACCTGTCACAGCTCGCGTGCTATTGTCTCTCTACGATGTAACATGTCACAGCTCGTGTGCTATTGTCTCTACGATGTAACCAATCACAGCTCGCGTGCTATTGTCTCTCTACGATGTAACCTGTCACAGCTCGAGTGCTATTGTCTCTCTACGATGTAACCTGACACAGCTCGCGTGCTATTGGCTCTCTACGATGTAACCTGTCACAGCTCGCGTGCTATTGTCTCTCTACCATGTAACATGTCACAGCTCGTGTGCTATTGTATTTTCTCTCTACGATGTAACCAGTCACAGCTCGTGTTCTCTCTACGATATTACCTGTCACAGCTCGCGTGCTATTGTCTCTCTACGATGTAACCTGTCACAGCTCGCGTGCTATTGTCTCTCTACGATGTAACCTGACACAGCTCGCGTGCTATTTTCTCTCTACGATGTAACCAGTCACAGCTCGTGTGCTATTGTCTCTACGATGTTTGTCTCTTTACGATGTAACCTGACAAAGCTCGCCGATGCAACCTGTCACGGCTCGCGTGTTATTGTCTCTCTACGATGTAACCTGTAACAGCTCGCGTGCTATTGTCTCTCTACGATGTAACCTGTCACAGGTCGCATGCTATTGTCTCTCTACGATGCAACCTGTCACAGCTCGCGTGCTATTGTCTCTTTACGATGTAACCTGACAAAGCTCGCGTGCTATTGCCTCTCTACGATGTAACCTGTCACAGCTCGTGTGCTATTGTCTCTCTATGATGTAACCTGTCACAGCTCGCGTGCTATTGTCTCTCTACGATGTAACCTGTCACAGCTCGCGTGCTTTTGTCTCTCTACGATGTAACCAGTCACACCTCGCGTGCTATTGTCTCTCTACGATGTAAGCAGTCACAGCTCGTGTGCTATTGTCTCTACGATGTAACCTGTCACAGCTCGCGTGCTATTGTCTCTCTACGATGCAACATGTCACAGATCGCGTGCTATTGTCTCTCTACGATGTAACATGTCACAGCTCGCATGCTATTGTCTCTCTACGATGTAACCTGTCACAGCTCGCATGCTATTGTCTCTACGATGTAACCTGTCACAGTTCGCGTACTATTGTCTCTACGATGTTACCTGTCACAGCTCGCGTGCTAATGTTTCTCTACGATGTAACCTGTCACAGCTCGCGTGCTATTGTCTCTCTACGATGCAACCTGTCACAGCTCGCGTGCTATTGTCTCTCTACGACGTAACCTGACAAAGTTACAAGTATAGCTGATTTATTTACTTCATTGGCTTTTGATGCTACAAATGAATCTGATATACTTTGTACTACTCATTTCGAATATCTGAAAGGTTTATTACGGTGACTGATTTGTGCCATTTCGTTGATTCGTCTCTTCGCCCCGAAAGAACGACATTTCATAGCTATTCTTCAATCCCGTTCGTTCGAAAAGACGAAAAGATGAAAAATCACACGCGAACCTGACGAAAACTTTAAAGTCTCATCTTTTTGGGGTGGAAATCTCGTCTTTGCGATGGATCGTTTTTTCACCCCTATGCCTACTTGTTCAGCACGATGGAATTTTTTGTTTAGCTCACCTGCCCGAAGGGCTAGTGATCTTATGCCATGGCGCAGCGTCCGTCGTCCATCCGTCCGTCAACTTTTCCTTTTAAACGCTACTTGTCCTGAACGGCCCATGTAGATTTGGACTAAATTTGGTCTGGAGCATCCCTAGGCCAAGGGGACTCAATTTTTGTATAAATGGTGGGTCTGGCCCCCCTGGGGGCTGAGGAGTGGGGCCCAATAGGGGAAATATAGCAAATTATCTAAAATCCTTCTTCTTCTGTATGATTGAAAGGATTTGTTCGATATTTGGTCAGAAGCACCCTTGGGGCAAGGGGAACAAAATTTGTATAAATATTTGGTCTGGCGCCACTGGGGGCTGTGGGGTGGGGCCCAATAGGGGAAATATAGCAAATTATTTAAAATTCCTTGTTCCATATTTAGTCTGAATTATCCTTGTTTTAAATACACGACCCAAATAGGAAAATAATATGGTGTCAACACTGCCAGCGGTGCATTGCCGTATGTTACGGGATAGGTTTAGGTTGGGTTTTACCGTATGTTACGGGATAGGTTAAGGTTGGGTTTTACCGTATGTTACGGGATAGGTTTAGGTTGGGTTTTACCGTATGTTACGGGATAGGTTTAGGTTGGGTTTTACCGTATGTTACGGGATAGGTTTAGGTTGGGTTTTACCGTATGTTACGGGATAGGTTTAGGTTGGGTTTTACCGTATGTTACGGGATAGGTTTAGGTTGGGTTTTACCGTATGTTACGGGATAGGTTTAGGTTGGGTTTTACCGTATGTTACGGGATAGGTTTAGGTTGGGTTTTACCGTATGTTACGGGATAGGTTTAGGTTGGGTTTTACCGTATGTTACGGGATAGGTTTAGGTTGGGTTTTACCGTATGTTACGGGATAGGTTTAGGTTGGGTTTTACCGTATGTTACGGGATAGGTTTAGGTTGGGTTTTACCGTATGTTACGGGATAGGTTTAGGTTGGGTTTTACCGTATGTTACGGGATAGGTTTAGGTTGGGTTTTACCGTATGTTACGGGATAGGTTTAGGTTGGGTTTTACCGTATGTTACGGGATAGGTTTAGGTTGGGTTTTACCGTATGTTACGGGATAGGTTTAGGTTGGGTTTTACCGTATGTTACGGGATAGGTTTAGGTTGGGTTTTACCGTATGTTACGGGATAGGTTTAGGTTGGGTTTTACCGTATGTTACGGGATAGGTTTAGGTTGGGTTTTACCGTATGTTACGGGATAGGTTTAGGTTGGGTTTTACCGTATGTTACGGGATAGGTTTAGGTTGGGTTTTACCGTATGTTACGGGATAGGTTTAGGTTGGGTTTTACCGTATGTTACGGGATAGGTTTAGGTTGGGTTTTACCGTATGTTACGGGATAGGTTTAGGTTGGGTTTTACCGTATGTTACGGGATAGGTTTAGGTTGGGTTTTACCGTATGTTACGGGATAGGTTTAGGTTGGGTTTTACCGTATGTTACGGGATAGGTTTAGGTTGGGTTTTACCGTATGTTACGGGATAGATTTAGGTTGGGTTTTACCGTATGTTACGGGATAGATTAAGGTTGGGTTTAACCGTATGTTACGGGATAAGTTTAGTTGTGTTTTACCGTTTGTTACAAAATAGGTTTAGGTTTTGTTTTACGTATGTTAAGGGACAGGTTTAGGTTTGGTTTTACCGTATGTTCCTTTATAGGTTAAGGTTGGATTTTACCATATGTTACGGGATAGGTTTAGGTTGGGTTTTACCGTATGTTATGGGATAGGTTTAGGTTGGGTTTTACCGTATGTTACGGGATAGATTAAGGTTGGGTTTTACCTTATGTTACGGGACATGTTTAGGTTGGGTTTTACCGTATGTTACGGGATAGGTTTAGGTTGGGTTTTACCGTATATTACGGGATAGATTAAGGTTGGGTTTTACCGTATGTTAGGTTGGGTTTTACCGTATGTTACGGGATAGATCAAGGTTGGGTTTCACTGTATGTTACGGGATAGGTTTAGGTTGGGTTTTACCGTATATTACGGGATAGATTAAGGTTGGGTTTTACCGTATGTTAGGTTGGGTTTTACCGTATGTTACGGGATAGGGTTAGGTTGGGTTTTACCGTATGTTACGGGATAGGGTTAGGTTGGGTTTTACCGTATGTTACGGGATAGATTAAGGTTGGGTTTTACTGTATGTTACGGGATAGATTAAGGTTGGGTTTTACCGTATGTTACGGGATATATTAAGGTTTGGTTTTACCGTATGTTACGGGATAGGTTTAGGTTGGATTTTACCGTATGTTACGGGATAGATTAAGGTTGGGTTTTACCGTATGTTACGGGATAAGTTTAGTTTTGTTTTACCGTATGTTACAAAATAGGTTTAGGTTTTGTTTTACGTATGTTAAGGGACAGGTTTAGGTTTGGTTTTGCCGTATGTTCCTTTATAGGTTAAGGTTGGATTTTTCCATATGTTAAGGGATAGGTTTAGGTTGGGTTTTACCGTATATTACGGGATAGATTAAGGTTGGGTTTTACCATATGTTAGGTTGGGTTTCACCGTATGTTACGGGATAGATAAAGGTTGGGTTTTACCGTATGTTACGGGATAAGTTTAGGTTTGTTTTACCGTATGTTACAAAATAGGTTTAGGTTTTGTTTTACTTATGTTAAGGGACAGGTTTAGGTTTGGTTTTGCCGTATGTTCCTTTATAGGTTAAGGTTGGATTTTTCCATATGTTAAGGGATAGGTTTAGGTTGGGTTTTACCGTATGTTACGATAGATTAAGGTTGGGTTTTACCGTATGTTACGGGATAGGTTTAGGTTGGGTTTTACCGTATGTTACGGGATAGTTTAAGGTTGGGTTTTACCGTATGCTACGGGATAGGTTAAGGTTGGGTTTTACCGTATGTTACGGGATAGGTTTAGGTTGGGTTTTACCGTATGTTACGGGATAGGATTAGGGTGGATTTTATCGTATGTTACGGGATAGGTTTAGGTTGGGTTTTACCGTACGTTACGGGATAGGTTTAGGGTGGGTTTTACCGTATGTTAGGGTGGGTTTTACCGTATGTTACGATAGATTAAGGTTGGGTTTTGCCGTATGTTACGGGATAGGCTAAGGTTGGGTTTTACCGTACGTTACGGGATAGGTTTAGGCTGGGTTTTACCGTATGTTACGCGATAGGATTAGGGTGGATTTTATCGTATGTCACGGGATAGGTTTAGGTTGGGGTTTACCGTATGTTACGGGACAGGTTTAGGTTGGGTTGTACCGTATGTTACGGGATAGTTTTAGGTTGGGTTTTACAGTATGTTACGGAATAGTTTTAGGTTGGTTTTTACCGTATGTTACGGGGTAGGTTTAGGCTGGGTTTTACCGTATGTTATGGGACAGGTTTAGGTTGGGTTTTTCCGTATGTTATGGGACAGGTTTAGGTTGGGTTGTACCGTATGTTATGGGACAGGTTTAGGTTGGGTTGTACCGTATGTTATGGGACAGGTTTAGGTTGGGTTTTAGCGTATGTTACGGGATAGGTTGAGGTTGGGTTTTACCGTATCTTACGGGATAGATTAAGGTTGGGTCTTTCCGTATGCTACGGGACAGGTTTAGGTTGGGTTGTACCGTATGTTACGGGATAGATTAAGGTTGGGTTTTCCCGTATGTTACGGGATAGGATTAGGGTGGATTGTATCGTATGTTACGGTATAGGTTTAGGTTGGGTTTTACCGTATGTTAGGTTGGGTTTTACCGTATGTTACGGAATAGTTTTAGGTTGGGTTTTACCGTATGTTACGGGATAGGTTAAGGTTGGGGTTTACCGTATGTTAGGTGGGGTTTTACCGTATGTTATGGGACAGGTTTAGGTTGGGTTTTACCGTATGTTATGGGACAGGTTTAGGTGGGGTTCTATTGGGTATAGCGTCCTGTTTATAGCTGGGGTAATTGCATGTTGTGCCTCCATTTGCGTGTTGTATACATGTGTGCTGGAGGCAGAATGTTGATATTTTCTTTGTTTGTAATAGCTCGGGTCTGATGCTGATTTTATTGTGCTACCCCTTTGAAAGACCGTGCAGAAAGCACACAGCACAGTATTCTATCCAGTCATACTGAATACTGACAAATAGAATAAAAAGTGCTATTTTAAATGATTTTGGTATGTACCATACCGCTGGGTTGTGTACGAGTAACAGTTTTAAGTATGCAAAATAAATAGACTTGATCAGAACCACGGCCAAACGGTAACAAGACCTCAAACACCAATGTCATACTGGCAGATTAAAAAGTGTTTGCTATTTGTTTGCTAATCAAAGTAAGTTTTAACGACGCCGTAAGTTTCTTAATTTGCGACTGCGGAAAGCAATCGTGAAAAAAATACTTCTATGATACTTCCTTTGATACTTGTCCAGCAACCTTCGTATGCATGAAATCATAAAATGTGTCAGGCAGGAGGGCTGTGAGCCTTTGATAGTTCCCCTAATACTTACTTATGTGGTCCAATTTGTACCGGTCAAATCAAGTGTAAAACAACTTCTGATTCAAATAATTCAGCCTGGTAGCCACTCTTGCTGATGTAAAAGCATTTCCCTGCAAGATGATTCCAATTGCTTGATAGACAAAGACAGTTTAACTTTCTAACAAGCTGACTAGTGAAGTTCTAACATTTTCTGTTTGACAAACAAATATAATTATCTAGTTAACCGGTACCTGGTTTCAAATTCCTACTATCACAGCAAACCCAAATACTGGTATACTCCCTGTTCCTGAGTGTCGTAACGTTTGATCAAAACAACCTTGTACTTCATACCAGGGATAATAAAAGAAAATGTATGCCTATGGTTTACAGTTTCAGCATCTCATTACTTTTAGTACGTTGATAAGTATACCTCTCCATTCAGCCAGATACCTATGTCCCTGTCATTGTCCTCACAAATGTGTCCAGTATTTTTCATTTTATGTATTTCATTGCACCGATGTGATACCGTAGACGAGAAAAATGCGCATTCTAGTTGAGATCATAGAAATAATAAGTAAGCGATATAGTTCCGATTACATCTATATGTTGGGTCCCGAAAAGACACTATAAAATTGTATAAAAGGTAAGCTGTTCTTACATGTAATTTTCAAACTTATAAGCCGTTCTCTAGCGAAATAGGCATTACGTCATTTCCGTTGAAAGGGCTTGTGGGTGGTGTGAACAAGCGGGTATAACCCTGATATTGTCGCTACTTTAGCCATATATGCTATATTAAACTTCAACACCATTAAGCGAGGCTATTGAGGGGCGTAATTTTTTCTCATCGGACTCATTGTCCTGTTGATCTACTGATTTACACATTTGATTGATGTTGTGAATCCATAATTATGTAATAATTCATTGATACTAAGACTCGCTAACGTCGCGTCTACTTCATCGGCCTACACAGCAGCTCAAAACACGTCTAGAGTCTGACAATAAGTATTGACAGCATTAGCAAATATTTGACCATATAAAAGAAAAAAAGAACAAATAAATGTAATTTGTCTCAATTTAATTAAAATTATATCTTCACATCGCTCCCGTTTTCTGATTCAACGCGACATATCAGAAAACGGGAGCGATGTGAAGATCTGACTATCTAGCCACATAAACATCCACTTTTGGTGCGGTATTTCTAGACGGTCCTGAATATAGAGAACACGAGCAGTATAGAGACACCGCATCATAATTGAGAACAAAGGAACATTGAACCCCCGAGAGGTTTGTATCTATTTCCCTCTGAATGATTCCTCTCCCGTGGTAATACAGGAGAACTATAGAATGGTGAATTGTAACCAGAGGTTGGCTACTACAGACGCTGAGCGGCTATATTTTACCCGCTGGCTATCGATCCTAGCGGCTCCTCACGGCCTTTACCAACTAACGTGACACCACGGTCTCCCAAATCACCCAGTCTCAAGGGTTCCACCACAGAGTAGGACCACTCGTGACTTAATGGTCAGTTTGCACGAGCAAGACATCCCGGTGGCAGGACGGGCTCTGTGATCGGGCGCTACAGGGTACAGCACTGTACTTGTTTTCTGACATGTTATTGATGCTCTTCCTGTTCTTTTGGTGTCACGGTAGTTCGTGTTGTTTGAATTCGGGAAAATACGATCGCATAAAATTCTTCCAAAGAATTTTAAACCAGAGATTCTTCCTCCGAAATGTGTTTTTAGTGTGCTCATGTTTTCTTATGAAAGCTTCTTTGTTACTAGCTAGCTAAACAATTAATTAAACTTTTCTTTCCAAACCCACCATTTACACTGAACATTGTACAACCCACCATTTACACTGTACACTGTACAACCAAGCATTTACACTATACACAGTACAACCCACCATTTACACTGTACATTGTACAACCAAGCATTTACACTGTACACCCCACCATTTACACTGAACATTGTACAACCCATCATTTACACTGTACACTGTACAGCCAACCATTTACACTGTACACTGTACAACCAACCATTTACACTGTACATTGTACAACCAAGCATTTACACTGTACATTGTACAACCAACCATTTACACTGTACACTGTACAACCAACCATTTACACTGTACACTGTACAGCCAACCATTTACACTGTACATTTTACAACCCACCATTTACACTGAACATTGTACAACCGATCATTTACACTGTACACTGTACAGCCAGCCATTTACACTGTACACTGTACAACCCACAATTTACACTGAACATTGTACAACCCACCATTTACACTAAACATTTTACAACCCACCATTTACACTGTACACTGTACAACCCACCATTTACACTGTACATTGTACAACCAAGCATTTACACTGTACACCCCACCATTTACACTGAACATTGTACAACCCATCATTTACACTGTACACTGTACAGCCAACCATTTACACTGTACACTGTACAACCAACCATTTACACTGTACATTGTACAACCAAGCATTTACACTGTACACAGTACAACCCACCATTTACACTGTACATTGTACAACCAAGCATTTACACTGTACACCCCACCATTTACACTGAACATTGTACAACCCATCATTTACACTGTACACTGTACAGCCAACCATTTACACTGTACACTGTACAACCAACCATTTACACTGTACATTGTACAACCAAGCATTTACACTGTACACAGTACAACCCACCATTTACACTGTACATTGTACAACCAAGCATTTACACTGTACACCCCACCATTTACACTGAACATTGTACAACCCATCATTTACACTGTACACTGTACAGCCAACCATTTACACTGTACACAGTACAACCCACCATTTACACTGTACATTGTACAACCAAGCATTTACACTGTACACCCCACCATTTACACTGAACATTGTACAACCCATCATTTACACTGTACACTGTACAGCCAACCATTTACACTGTACACTGTACAACCAACCATTTACACTGTACATTGTACAACCAAGCATTTACACTGTACATTGTACAACCAACCATTTACACTGTACACTGTACAACCAACCATTTACACTGTACACTGTACAACCGATCATTTACACTGTACACTGTACAACCAAGCATTTACACTATACAATGTACAACCAAGCATTTACACTGTACACTGTACAACCGATCATTTACACTGTACACTGTACAACCGATCATTTACACTGTACACTGTACAACCAAGCATTTACACTGTACACTGTACAACCCATCATTTACACTGTACAACCAACCATTTACACTGTACACTGTACAACCAACCATTTACACTGTACAACCAACCATTTACACTGTACACTGTACAGCCAACCATTTACACTGTACATTTTACAACCCACCATTTACACTGAACATTGTACAACCGATCATTTACACTGTACACTGTACAGCCAGCCATTTACACTGTACACTGTACAACCCACAATTTACACTGGACATTGTACAACCCACCATTTACACTAAACATTTTACAACCCACCATTTACACTGTACACTGTACAACCAACCATTACACTGAACATTGTACAACCCACCATTTACACTGGACATTGTACAACCGATTATTTACACTGTACACTGTACAACCAAGCATTTACACTGTACACTGTACAACCAAGCATTTACATTGTACACTGTACAACCAAGCATTTACACTCTACACCCCACCATTTACACTGAACATTGTACAACCCACCATTTACACTGTACACTGTACACTGTACAACCAACCATTTACACTGTACACTTTACAACCCACAATTTACACTGAATATTGTACAACCGACCATTTACACTGAACATTGTACAACCAACAATTTACACGGTACAACCCACCATTTACACTGTACAACCCACCATTTACACTGAACATTGTACAACCCACAATTTACACTGAACATTGTACAACCCACCATTTACACTGAACATTGTACAACCCACCATTTACACTGAACATTATACAACCAACAATTTACACGGTACAACCCACCATTTACACTGTACACTGTACAACCCACCATTTACCCTGAACATTGTACAACCCACCATTTACACTGAACATTGTACAACCAACAATTTACACTGTACAACCCACCATTTACACTGTACACTGTACAACCCACCATTTACACGGTACACTGTACTACCAACCATTTACACTGTATACTGTACAACCCTATATTTACACTGTACATTGTTCCACCCACCATTTACACTGTACACTGTACAACCCACCATTTACACTGTACATTGTGCAGCCCACCATTTACACTGTACACTGTTCAACCCACCATTTACACTGTACAACCCACCAGTAACACTGTACAACCCACCATTTACACGGTACAACCCACCATTTACACTGTACAACCCACCAGTTACGCTGTGTTGTAAGAGTAACAATTTCAGTACACAAATGATAGCTTATTGTTCAGAACAGTTAACTTCTAATCCTCATTCTAACACGATTCGTTTGCAACGCGTGTTTTGATTGGATACGGACCATGTTCTAATATGCGATAGAATCATGATCAATCGTGTTAAGCTCCTCCCATCGCACTTAAGCCACGTCCCGTTTATAACCAAAACAATATGGCGTCAAGCTCGCCTCTTAGCAAAATTATCCCGCTGATAAGGCTAGCAGGCAACAGAACAGAAACGACCGATGAAATGTATTTGTTGAATGAATTAAAAGGTAAAAAGTAAACATTCCTTGCTCTTAACTCCATTTATTACTGAAACGTTCGTTCCATCCGTGTGAAGGCATCTAGTTAGATCCGAAATAAAATGAAACATTTCACATTTGTCGTATGAATTTACACAAAACTCTTCACAAATCTTATTCTATACAAATAATCACCGATTTTGTCGGCAAGCATAGATTGGTATGCATACTGACATGGAAATGTAAGAATTTGGTCAATATTAATCCAAGTTTGTCGTATAAACATTGGTAACAGTACTCGCCAGTATGGGCGGGGCTAAATGACCGAGTTTTGAAAGCTTCTTTCAGATTGGTCAGTCCGCTGCAGATTGACACGTCGCCAGTTCAGGTCACAAAGTATTTTACTACGTACTTTGTACAAGGAAATACAATGTTTCTAAACATATTAGCGTAGTATATTTGTTAAGGGGTGTTAAAATGGGGATAGTACGTTGTTTTTCGTGTCTATACTGGCGATTAGAGCATGAAATTTGGTTTAAATTCTCAACCTATCGGTCTCGAGTTCAAACCCAAATTTCATGTTCTAATCGCCAGTATAGCCACTCGAAACAACGTACTATCCCCTAACTTGCCTAAGTGTATAGACTAATGCCGTGAAACGTCGTTAGTTTGACTGTTTCCGGTAAAGAAACTGTTTTATCATCTTTATACTACTTTATACAACCTACCGGTAGCATGATAAATTGATATTGGTTTAAGAGTAAATATTAATAAGTTACCATCAAAACATTTCGGAACAGGAATGAGTGCTACAAAATAAAATACACTCCTATTACTTCCATAAACGGAATTGGTGCACGCGCAATTTCCCTAATTATACAGGTTAATTGACTTGCTAGGTCTATTGGGTTTCATGGTAGGGGCGGGGCCAAATAGGGGGAAAACAGGTAAATCTTTAAAGATCTTCTTCTTCTCAAGCAATAGACGGATTTTGACCAAATTTGTTCTATATGATCAGGAACATCGGCTGTATTCGGCAGTTTCTAACTGCAGATGCATTCACTTGTTACCTCTCGGTTGGATTATGGTAACGCCCTGCTCTGTGGTATATCTGACAAACTAACTAGTCGTCTACAGAGGGTCCAGAACACTGACACCAGCACGGCTAGTTACTCGTACTCGAAAGAGAGAGCACATCACACCTGCGCTTTATTCGTTGCGCTGGTTACCAGTACGATACAGGTCGCAGTACAAAATTTTGGTATACACATACAAGGCACTGAATAGAACAGCTCCTCAGTACCTACAGGAGCTTGTTACCCTGTATCAGCCGTCAAGATCACTGCGGTCGGAGTCAGAATCTTTGTTGTGTGTCCCAAAATCTCTTACTGTGACCTACGAAACCGGTGCTTTAGGAGGGTTTCGGCTACGTTGTGGAATAGCTTACCATCTGCTATTAGGAAGTCAAATACCCTGGCCAAGTTCAAGAGGGACATAAAAACTCACCTCTTCACGTCTGCATTTTAGAATCTTTGCAAAGACGTCATGTAAATACCACCCTTTTATTTGTTCAATTATGTGCACATTGCTTGTTAAATTTATGAAAGTGATTGCAAGCCTTTTTTTTTTTTTACAATTATAACCATTACTATTATCCATATGTTGTAAAGCGCCTTAGAGTAATTTTACAAATTATATAGGGCGCTATATAAATTTTGTATATTATTATTATTATTATTCTAGAGCATCTTTGGACAAAGTAGCCTCAAGTTTGTATAAACGGAGGGTGTAGGCCCTCTGGGGGCATAGGGGCGGGGCCCAATAGGGGAAATAGAGGATTTTTTTCTCTCCTATTAAGTGAAGGATTTAAACCAAATGCAGTCTGCAGCATGCTTAGGGACAAAAGAATCAATTTTGTTTAAACTGAGGTGTGTGGACCCCCTTCTTTGGGGCCCATAAGGGGAAAAAGAGGAAAACATTAAAGATCCTTCTCTTCTGTACCGTGGAAGGGATTTTAACCTAACCAAACTTGTTCTAGAGAATCTTTGGGCAAAGGGAGTTGAATATGTATAAATGGAAGATGTGCCCCCTCCCCCCAACCAGGCAAAGGAGCAGGGCCCAATAGGGGAAATAGAGAAACATATTTTCCCTTCTGTACAAATGAAGGGATTTAAACCAAATGTGGTCTGAAGCATGCTAAGGGGGAAACAAATCATTTTGTTTAATTTGTACAAAAAGATGCATGTGAGGCCCAATAGGGGAAATAGAGGAAAATTGAGACAAAACATGGAAACTCATTTTCTTGGTGTCTTTCCCACCAAAACAGATTTATATGTAGTTCTTCTTGCAACTTTGTTTCTTGTACTCCTTTGATAAACCTGAATGGTACTCAGCAGGTTTTAAATTTAAAAATAAAATACCAGGTGAGCTATTAAGGCCCCTGGGCCTCTTGTTGTTGTTTTGTTGCTTTTGTAAATGTTTTTGCTGCTGCCGTTGTTGTGAATACTGTTGTTTTGTTTGTTGAAATTGCCCTTCGACCGTGCGATGGTCTGTCCGTTGTCCGTCTTTAAACAATTAAGGGTTGCAAGGCGGCACTTCGATTTCGAGAGATTACATTCGTTATACTCCTTCTCAAGCAGTACTGGACATATTAGCCAGAGTTTCCTCTGGCCCTTGCACCAGACTTAGACATTTCGACAGATAGATGTCTGGTGTGGCTGCCAGGGCCAGAGGAAACTCGGGCTAGGAACAGATCTTTCTCAAATCATCTTGAGATTTCCCTTTTATAAGTAAGTTCTTGTTGTGAAGTTCAAACTTCTTGATTAAAAGGAAAATATGACAGCCAGAAAACAGAAATCTTTCCTGTTCAATATTTTACACATTATTATTTAAGTAAATAGATGTAGGTCAAACGACACGCTTACTTTGAAATCAAATATAAGGTTATTTGACGCTGTATCCTGATATATACTAAGGAGATAATGGGACAGCGGTATTGGAAATCTTCCCGTCACACTGTTGTATTCACTAGCCTTAATCATTGGAGATGTTTTGATTGGAATGTTTGTCATGACAACGAGAAGATTTTCAGACACACAGGAAACTTTGATTACAGAAATCGATCTTTCGTTCCTAATGACGGTCTATGTATCGGTTTACGAAGAAGAAACATGGAATACAGTCACGATCCCTGCTTGTTACCGATATTAAAGCTCTACTCTGTGTTTACTTACATCCCTAAACGCTGTTAATTCTGCAGACGTGAAATTCCTGTAAGAATCTCCATCTCTTAACGTACACAGACAATTAACTTGCCTTAACATGGGGAGACTGTGTTACTATGGTAACGCCTCTCAATGTGAATAATGCAAAAGTCGTCCATTTGGGACTTCCGCGTGTCTCCCCGGGGGCGGGGGGACCTTAGGCGAGTGTCATGTCTGCGACAGTGCCCAGATTCATCTTTCACGTTTATTAGGTTCAGTAGCTTTCAAAGATGAGTTCCACAACTTCCACTGTGTTTGTAATTACTCTGATACCATTGTAGTCAGGACACTGTGGTTGTAATTACTCTGAAACCATGGTAGTCAGGACACTGTGGTTGTAATTACTCTGATACCATGGTAGTCAGGACACTGTGGTTGTAATTACTCTGATACCATGGTAGTCAGGACACTGTGGTTGTAATTACTCTGATACCATGGTAGTCAGGACACTGTGGTTGTAATTACTCTGATACCATGGTAGTCAGGACACTGTGGTTGTAATTACTCTGATACCATGGTAGTCAGGACACTGTGGTTGTAATTACTCTGATACCATGGTAGTCAGGACACTGTGGTTGTAATTACTCTGATACCATGGTAGTCAGGACACTGTGGTTGTAATTACTCTGATACCATGGTAGTCAGGACACTGTGGTTGTAATTACTCTGATACCATGGTAGTCAGGACACTGTGGTTGTAATTACTCTGATACCATGGTAGTCAGGACACTGTGGTTGTAATTACTCTGATACCATGGTAGTCAGGACACTGTGGTTGTAATTACTCTGATACCATGGTAGTCAGGACACTGTGGTTGTAATTACTCTGATACCATGGTAGTCAGGACACTGTGGTTGTAATTACTCTGATACCATGGTAGTCAGGACACTGTGGTTGTAATTACTCTGATACCATGGTAGTCAGGACACTGTGGTTGTAATTACTCTGATACCATGGTAGTCAGGACACTGTGGTTGTAATTACTCTGATACCATGGTAGTCAGGACACTGTGGTTGTAATTACTCTGATACCATGGTAGTCAGGACACTGTGGTTGTAATTACTCTGATACCATGGTAGTCAGGACACTGTGGTTGTAATTACTCTGATACCATGGTAGTCAGGACACTGTGGTTGTAATTACTCTGATACCATGGTAGTCAGGACACTGTGGTTGTAATTACTCTGATACCATGGTAGTCAGGACACTGTGGTTGTAATTACTCTGATACCATGGTAGTCAGGACACTGTGGTTGTAATTACTCTGATACCATGGTAGTCAGGACACTGTGGTTGTAATTACTCTGATACCATGGTAGTCAGGACACTGTGGTTGTAATTACTCTGATACCATGGTAGTCAGGACACTGTGGTTGTAATTACTCTGATACCATGGTAGTCAGGACACTGTGGTTGTAATTACTCTGATACCATGGTAGTCAGGACACTGTGGTTGTAATTACTCTGATACCATTGTAGTCAGGACACTGTGGTTGTAATTACTCTGATACCATGGTAGTCAGGACACTGTGGTTGTAATTACTCTGATACCGTTGTATTCAGGACACTGTGGTTGTAATTACTCTGATACCATGGTAGTCAGGACACTGAGGTTGTAATTACTCTGATTCCATGGTAGTCAGGACGCTGTGGTTGTAATTACTCTGATATCATTGTAGTCAGAACACTGTGGTTGTAATTACTCTGATTCCATGGTAGTCAGGACACTGTGGTTTTAATTACTCTGATATCATTGTAGCCAGGACACTGTGGTTGTAATTAATCTGATACCATTGTAGTCAGGACACTGTGGTTGTAAATACTCTGATACCATTGTAGTCAGGACACTGTGGTTTTAATTACTCTGATATCATTGTAGTCAGGACACTGTGGTTTAAATTACTCTGATACCATTGTAGTCAGGACACTATGGTTTTAATTACTCTGATATCATTGTAGTCAGAACACTGTGGTTGTACTTACTCTGATATCATTGTAGTCAGGACACTTTCGTTTTAATTACTCTGATACAATGGTAGTCAGGACACTGTGGTTGTAATAACTCTGATACCATGGTAGTCAGGACACTGTAGTTGTAATTTGTAGCCAGGACACTGTGGTTGTAATTAATCTGATACCATTGTAGTCAGGATACCATGGTAGTCAGGACACTGTGGTTGTTATAACTCTGATACCATGGTAGTCAGGACACTGACACTGTGGTTGTAATTACTCTGATACAATCGTAGTCAGGACACTGTGGTTGTAATAACTCTGATACCATGGTAGTCAGGACACTGACACTGTGGTTGTAATTACTCTGATACAATCGTAGTCAGGACACTGTGGTTGTAATAACTCTGATACCATGGTAGTCAGGACACTGTAGTTGTAATTACTCTGATACCATGGTAGGCAGGACACTGTGGTTGTAATTACTCTGATACAATGGTAGTCAGGACACTGTGGTTGTAAATACTCTGATACCATTGTAGTCAGGACACTGCGGTTGTTATCACTCTGATACCATGCTAGTCAGGACACTGTTGTTGTAATAACTCTGATACCATGGTAGTCAGGACACTGTTGTTGTAATTACTATGATACCATTGTAGTCAGGACACTGTGGATGTAAATACTCTGATACCATTGTAGTCAGGACACTATGGTTTTAATTACTCTGATATCATTGTAGTCAGTACACTGTGGTTTTAATTACTCTGATACCATTGTAGTCAGAACACTGTGGTTGTAATTACTCTGATACAATCGTAGTCAGGACACTGTGGTTGTAATAACTCTGATACCATGGTAGTCAGGACACTGACACTGTGGTTGTAATTACTCTGATATCATTGTAGTCAGGACACTGTGGTTTAAATTACTCTGATACCATTGTAGTCAGGACTGATATCATTGTAGTCAGGACACTGTGGTTGCAATTACTCTGATACCATTGTAGTCAGGACTGATATCATTGTAGTCAGGACACTGTGGTTGCAATTACTCTGATACCATTGTAGTCAGGACACTGTGGATGTAAATACTCTGATACCATTGTAGTCAGGACACTGCGGTTGTTATCACTCTGATACCATGCTAGACTCTGATACCATGGTAGTCAGGACACTGTGGTTGTAAATACTCTGATACCATTGCAGTCAGGACACTGTGGTTTTAATTACTATGATACCATGGTAGTCAGGACACTGTGGTTGTTATAATTACTCTGATATCATTGTAGCCAGGACACTGTGGTTGTAATTACTCTGATACCATTGTAGTCAGGACACTGTGGTTGTTATCACTCTGATACCATGCTAGTCAGGACACTGTGGTTGTAATTACTCTGATACCATGGTAGTCAGGACCCTGTGGTTGTAATTACTCTGATACCATTGTAGTCAGAACACTGTGGGTGTAATTACTCTGATACCATTGTAGTCAGGACACTGAGGTTTGATCATAATCCTTGGTATCCACAATGCACCGCTATAGTCACAGATAAAATACTCTGATACCATTGTAGTCAGGACACTGTGGTTTTAATTACTCTGATACCATGTAGTCAGGACACTGTGGTTTTAATTACTCTGATACCATTGTAGTCAGGACACTGAGGTTTGATCATAATCCTTGGTATCCACAATGCACCGCTATAGTCACAGATAAAATACTCTGATACCATTGTAGTCAGGACACTGTGGTTTTAATTACTCTGATACCATTGTAGTCAGGACACTGAGGTTTGATCATAATCCTTGGTATCCACAATGCACCGCTATAGTCACAGATAAAATACTCTGATACCATTGTAGTCAGGACACTGTGGTTTGATCATAATCCTTGGTATCCCCATTGTAGTCAGGACACTGTGGTTGTAATTATTCTGATACCATTGTAGTCAGGACACTGTGGTTTGATCATAATCCTTGGTATCCACAATGCACCGGTAGTCAGGACACTGTGGTTGTAATTACTCTGATACCATGGTAGTCAGGACACTGTTGTTGTAATTACTCTGATACCATTGTAGTCAGGACACTGTGGTTTGATCATAATCCTTGGTATCCACAATGCACCGCTATAGTCACAGATAAAAGTGTCATAGGTTTATTTTAGTATATATAGCCTGGTGACGGTACCATATATAATTGGGTTTTGTGATGTTAAGTTTTGATTCATCAACAAAATAATTAAGTTGTACAACTCAATAGTTTTCCAAGGAATTCTAACCCGATGGTTTGAGGACCGTGAAGTTAACAAAAGTTTATGGTTTGGGAATCGTACAGTAATAATTTAACAAATATATATAAATTATAACGATGACCTTTACTTTGACATTGGGTCCCTGAAATGTTAATGCATGCGAGGTATTGTCGTACTTGACCTTCATCTAAAGTTTTGTAAAAGTTCGTTAAGAAATGGAAGGTTGCTAGCGAGATGTCGCTGATTAAATGACAAAGTTCTAAAAATAGTACCGGTGACCTTGGTCTTGACCTTTGAACCCTGAAATACAGAAGTATCAGACGTACAGTGGTGTATCCTTATAATTGACCTTTGTAGAAAGTTTGATCGCAATATGTGCCTCCAATGTATGTACATTGAATCGGGACATAAAGGGACGTGACGGTCATTGGTTGGTCAATATGCTACCTCCAGCCCCCTCACATCCGCCATCCACCACCATAAAATGGCAGGATATGAGCGAACTCTCCGTATACGGTACCCACTCATGATAAGTATAATAAACAAAGATGTTTAAAATTCAAATAGCGTGTCGTGTTGTAACCTGGCTGAATGTATTGGGTTTGTTATATGAGGCGTTAATATATGTCACCTGATACTAAGATATAACAATATAGAGATGCTGTGTAGACGTAGCCGTATTAAACATATGTGTCGTGGGAATTTTGTTGAAAATTGTGTATTAAGGAGACTTTAGCCGTACATTTAGATAGAGATAATTGTTTTAAGGTTAAGTACGGAGTAAACTATTGTGTTGTGTAAGCGGCTGCTGTATAGGACGGGGCGTGACAGTCATTTTACAGGCCAGATGTATACAGTAAGCCGCTGTATAGGACGGGGCGTGACATTCATTTTACAGGCCATATGAATACAGTAAGCTACTGTATAGGACGGGACGTGACAGTCATTTTACAGGCCAGGTGTATACAGTAAGTCGCTGTATAGGACTGGACATGACAGTCATTTTACAGGCCAGATGTATACAGTAAGCCACTGTATAGGACGGGGCGTGACAGTCATTTTACAGGCCATATGAATACAGTAAGCCGCTGTATAGGACGGGGCGTGACAGTCATTTTACAGGCCATATGAATACAGTAAGCCGCTGTATAGGACGGGACGTGACAGTCATTTTACAGGCCAGGTGTATACAGTAAGTCGCTGTATAGGACTGGACATGACAGTCATTTTACAGGCCAGATGTATACAGTAAGCCACTGTATAGGACGGGGCGTGACAGTCATTTTACAGGCCATATGAATACAGTAAGCCGCTGTATAGGACGGGGCGTGACAGTCATTTTACAGGCCATATGAATACAGTAAGCCGCTGTATAGGACGGGACGTGACAGTCATTTTACAGGCCATATGTATACAGTAAGCCGCTGTATAGGACGGGGCGTGACAGTCATTTTACAGGCCAGGTGTATACAGTAAGTCGCTGTATAGGACGGGGCGTGACAGTCATTTTACAGGCCATATGAATACAGTAAGCCACTGTATAGGACGGGGCATGACAGTCATTTTACAGGCCAGGTGTATACAGTAAGCCGCTGTATAGGACGGGGCGTGACAGTCATTTTACAGGCCATATGTATACAGTAAGCCGCTGTATAAACCGGGACGTGACAGTCATTTTACAGGCCAGATGTATACAGTACGCCGCTGTATAGGACGGGGCGTGACAGTCATTTTACAGGCCAGGTGTATACAGTAAGCCGCTGTATAGGACGGGG
>NW_018406001.1:48929-110768 GCF_002113885.1 Mizuhopecten yessoensis
GTGTATACAGTAAGCCACTGTATAGGACGGGGCGTGACAGTCATTTTACAGGCCATATGTATACAGTAAGCCACTGTATAGGACGGGGCGTGACAGTCATTTTACAGGCCAAACATTGACGAAAATGACATTCGTTTTTGCACCTCAGCACTGCGTATTGATTAGTCTCGTTCAACCAGACTTTTGTTGCCTGCGCAAGCTACGCCGAATAGAAGTCTGGTCAAACCCAGTGCTTTCGTTTTGTGACATCATAACGAGACTTACCGAGATTCTGGTGATTTTTTTCATTGGTCAAAGGTTGACACACCCTTTTTAACTTTTGAAGTCAGAATTTGAGTGACCCAAAATTACATTAAATATTTTAATTCATTAAAAAATTACCTGTATATGCATTCCTGATGTATCCATGTTTTCACTATTAACGAGAAAAATGTAAGAAAATGCTTCAAAAAGAATGGATATTTTACAATAATTCATGAAGCTAACAAGGCTATCGATACAAGTCAAACCAGATTACCTGAGTGAGAACTTGAAGGTGTTTTGAATGGTGTACAGGTAAAATCTCACTTGCTTTGCATACTTTTTTCAAACTTCAGTCAGCCTTGTTGGCTTTGTGCTCAGCTATGATTTATTCAATGGAAATATATGGCATTATTCTGGAGATTTGACACATTTTCTTACATTGTTCTCGACAAAAGTGAATACACGGGTACTTCAGGAATGCATGTATAGGTAACTTTTCTCATAATTTCATTATTCATTGAAATGTTTAATAGCGTTGACATAACGTCCGGAAACGAAAGTAGAAATACTGCCCTCTGGTGGTGTTAATGTTAGTGCACTGTGTTTGACCATACTCTTGAATTACAAGTGATCAACCGTCTGGTTGAACGAGACTACGTACGGGGCCCCGTACTTGGTTTACGTCTGCGGTGATACAGCCCTCGATGTAGATGTTACATGAGAGGAAAATGCACGGCCAGACCGGGGTTCGAACCCGGGACCTTCCTAACTCTAGACGGGCGCTCAACCAATTGAGCTATCTGGTCGCCGACGATCTACCCAGTCCAGTTCCGCTACACTAATGAGTTAACATTACACATAGTTGGCTTGATTTTAAAGATACAAAGTAATATAAGGTGTGAAAAGTATGTGATAATAGTATACGACTTGTATATATTCTAAAAATTAAATTTTGAAAATGGAATTTGCCAGGACCCCAGTGAAACTTTAACATTTTCCCGCGAAATCACGCTGTCACCTCTACTGCGTTGCCGTTATGTATGAATAGGGGAAAACACCTGTATTTCTTTTAAATTTATGCTTGCATCGGAAAGTTAGGATATTCATATTTACCATGAATCGCGCTAGCCAATGTTATTATGACCTCATGAATGTTGAAAAAAGAAATGTCATTCCTTAAATGTATGCAGTAGAAATAGTCTCACCATACATACAATATAGTATGTCCTAATGAACTTTAACCCTAAATGTAGAGTAAAATTAGCCAGTTTTTCAGATGGCGTTTTAAACTCTTATAACTAAAGACGCAACCAGCTTTTTATTCAGCAACGAGAGACAACAAGATACCCACGTGCCTGTATCTGCCAGATATCGTTTAGTTCCTCCTCTCTCCCTCCTGACTAGTTTTGATCCGTATATCACTCGTGGGGTCTGTGGTACAATAAACAGTATGCGGGCAAAGCTTCATTGATGAAATGAGCATACAATGCTCATTACTAGAAGTACCGGGCGGTATCATTTACTTTTATGTTGTCGCGCGCGTGTAAAGGTCGTCCACAATAAGATGTACATTTTTTTTGTATATAAAAAAACTTAATTAAGTCCTCACATATCTTGGCATATCCCAACAGACAAGAACAAATGTCGTTCATTCCGCCCACAGATCAACGCGACAAACAGGATGTGACGTCACATAGTGTTCCTTTTGCTTCCTTTTGATAGCGTACTGACATACGTCTATAAATGGCCAGGGTGTCATTTATACAGATATTTTATTACCTGTGGAAGATCCCAAAATGGCACGACAATTGAAGGATATGTTTAGCTACTGACGTCAAATCTTTGTTTTATCTTAAAATGTACTTGCTGGTCTGGAATATCGCGAAACCGTGAGTCGTGTTCGTAACGAGTTTGAAAAAACGACACTTGGGAAAACTGGGCGAGATATTAAACTGTAAATTAGCCATTCACTTCTGTGATAAGAATACTGAAGTAAAAGGTCCACGGGGTAACTTCCCCTCAATATATTTACTGCACAGTGGAACATCTAAACAAATATAAGTATATTTCAAAAGAATACACGCTAATTCTGAATAATACAACGGGTAAAAAATCCTTTCTTGACAAAAACTTTCTGTATACAGCAATGAAGCAAGTTTAAGACGAAAACCCTGTATATCATGCAATGCTCCGATAAGAAGAGTTTATTGTCGACCAGCTGATTATGACGTCGGCATATCCCAACTCTAATTATACAATGTCAACCTCTGTGCTTCACACGGTATGTATCAGAATGTTTGCACTTCATTCCGAGAACTAATAATACAGTCAAAACTACCTTGACGGACACCTGCAATTAGGTCTGTTTTGAATGGAATTTGATATAAAATATGTTAAAACATTTAAATGTGAAACAGTGTCCCAACAAAGAATATGTGGGTCTATAATTCATTTCAAAGGGTACAATGGACTTGTATTCTGTTAATGAAGGACAAGGGTGGTTCCGACACCATCGCCAGTATATATATAGTGTGTCCGGGAATGGTTTTGGCAGCAGCATTTTACGCGATAAACCAGCGTCTCGTTCCTTTCTTTATTCTTTCTCTCACCTCCCTCAAAATCAAGAATGGGTCACTTTACGTTTAGAAGAAGTAAATTCGGATATCGGTTGTGATAGTAAGTTTTTATTCCGTTTGATTTAACAGTTTACGATATTTCAGTCCACGGAAATTGTAATAAAATACACAATTTACAAGTCACCGAAATTACTACATCGTTTCAAACGATATCATCTGAAGGAATCTAGCGGAAGAATACATATGTAAACTATATACTATTTAACCTTTCACCTAGCATTCACCCCCGGGCTGTCAGCAGCGCAAGGATATAAGTAGATACACTGCAGACATGTGTACTCTAGATCTGGTGCTCGACTCGTGTTATAGGATATATACACGTTCTGTCCCTGAAACATCGAGGTATGTGTATTTTTTAAGGAAATCTAGACTTAGTTTTCTATCCAATAGGAAAGTTTTGAACATGCGTTGCACTTGAAAGTTGTCAGGAAGCTGTAGTGTTGGGAGAGTATGTACAAGTATTGTTATCTTGAATATCATAACGTAACCAAACAATACGTAATTAAACTAATGATTGTTTTCATACTCGATAAGAAAACCCGAGATATATTGTTTTTGTCTGTGGGGTGGTCGATTTTCCATTTAAGATTATATTGTATACCTGGAGTTGTCAATACGTTAGATAGTGAGTCCTGTTACCAAGGGTGGGATATATTCAGTCGTCGATAAAACGGTGACTTTGTCATAGATCCGATTTTGATATGAAGTTTTATTATTTATGTGTGTGTGTTTAGGGAAATATAAAATGTCACCTATATCGGTTTCGAAATGTTTAAATCCAGACACGGTTTGTCATTCTATAATGTTGCAGTTGATATCGTTGAAGTCTAGAGGAGTTACGATCGTGTAACAAAGTTGAAATGAAATAGATAGTCTAGAGGAGTTACGATCGTGTAACAAAGTTGAAATAAAATACAGTCTAGAGGAATTACGATCGTGTAACAAAGTTGCATTCGGAATACCCTTTCGTCATTTTCTACGAAACTGCTCTAGGTAGCATAGGCGAGGTGTTCCGAATGACACAGTTGAAATGAAATACCTAGTCTAGAGGAATTACCATCACAACTAACGTTTATTGATGTTAAACATAGATTTCTGATGATGTTAGCCATTATTTTACTTTTTGTTTTTAATTATACAGAGTTACTATTATTTTAAAGTATCGGAGAAGTGCAGGATAGGTCCTAACATGATATGAAAATATTTACAGACTTCGTTTAGACGCATTATACAGTTTGTCAAACAACTTTAATGACATTGATGGGACTCCTTTTAGTAACAGCAACATTAAGTGAAAGCATTGGTCTGAATATTGAGTTATTAACTGTACACGTCAAGGCATGGAAAACGCTTCTAACCTTGAATTTGAAAGTTGACCTATTCTATACCACATAAAGGAACCATGTTCAACCGATAAGCTTACAGGTGGTCAGGATAGGATATATACACGTATTGCTGCTGTATATTGAACGTATCGGCACGCAGATAAGAGTTGTTCACACTGTATTGATTTTAACAGATAACAAAAGAATGCATGTCAGTAATGTTTAAAAGCCTTGCACTCAAAGTCAGCGTGAACCCATTATACATCCTCGAGATTCCTGGGGCTACGATCACTTACGAGGGGAACACCCAGATATTCGAGGATGATCTTTTAAGTACGATCACTTACGAGGGGAACACCCAGATATTCGAGGATGATCTTTTAAGTTAAGATCATTTCATTTACGTTATACTTCTATGATACATCAGATTGTTTTGCTGAATGATGACGCTGAATGATGACATGACGCTGATTGATGACGCTGAATGATGACGCTGAATGATGACATGACGCTGAATGATGACGCTGAATGATGACGCTGAATGATGACGCTGAATGATGACATGACGCTGAATGATGACGCTGAATGCATTTAATTTTACTGTATATTGCGAAGTGGTGACACATTCTCACTAAAGGAGACCGTCATTTATATAATACATATATTACCGTATAAAATTATGTTTGTGTCACCATATTGCTTGCAAAACATTCAACGAAACTGAATAAGGTAATAGACATTTCAGTAGTTGTAGCTCCTGGAAAATAAAATCACCGCACACAGTTCACTGAAGGTTATTTCTAATGCTGTTATAATGTAGAATTTTCTTCAGTTTTAAAGTTTTATATGCATGACGTCGGACCTGAGCCAAATTGTTTTTAGCTTTGTATATTAATGAATCTGAAACTAACAACTACAACAAAACTCTAGACGTATCAAGTTAAAAAATATTTCAATATTACTCGTGGCTTTAATAGGTCTTTTGGATCCATATTATAAATTCCAAAAAACCTAAAAATTTGAACTGTTTTAATTGATTTTTAAAATATCTGAAAAATATTTGAGATGACAAATGCATCATTTTAGGTGTTTCCCTGCTTATACAATGTAAGATGCCTCGAGCGAGTAGCCCCGGGCTCAGGTTGTCATAATGAACCAAAGTGACACTTACTTTGCAAATTACGTTATGATGTAACTTCCGTTCTGTTGCAACTATTCTATAGACTATACATAATTTATCAAATTAGCATTATATGACCCAAGGCTTGCTTTGCGCGAGGATGAAGCTTGACGCCTTACCACGCCTTCATTTTATCGTATTCTAGCTCCAGGTCCCACGGGTCTAGTTTGGGCCATGGATGGGACCACCAGCGTTAATTTCCTCTTATAGAGCTGTCAAGGACGAAAACCAAGGAAAGGGTATCAATTTTAAATACACTGCATTTACTGTTAAACACCGATTCATATGTCACATATACGCGATCAAGACGATAAACCCCACCATGAATGCTACGCATATTTATTGGTAAATATTTATATTTTCCTTTTCATGTATTTTGTCATGGAAAAATCACATTATGCTATACGTATATATTTCCAATTTTGCTTGGCAATAATAATGATGTAACATGTAAGATATCAACAAACAGTTTGACAACGTCATATCGGCCAAAAATTGTCACAAAATGTATATATAAAGATCCAGTGACTGTTTATATCAAATGGAATTGTGGTCATGTAACACCCAATACTATCGCTGACAAGCTTAGGGCTTTACGTTGTTTTGTCTGCTCACATACACCTTGGACATATTTGAACACACATGAGGTGTCCTGTCCTGCTATGGTTTGCAGCCTAGGTTACAATGGAGAATATCTCTATTATTCTATTTACTTGATACACTGTATTCACTGGAATAAACAGTATAGATTGTGACAAAGTGGCCTAAATAATGTATAAAAACAGACTTATTATAGAATGCTCCCGTCTCCTTAAGTATACGTTAGAAACGGGTTGCACTTATCGACCTATTGCCTTTATTTATAAATCTGAAATGATATGTGATTTGTCAAGACTGCCTATAGGCAGTCTATTTTTATACAGTCTTGCGAGGACGAACCCGCCAGGTATGTGTAGATATACAGTAAAAACTCTTTATAACTCGTTATTTTTGACACCTCGCATACTACTGCCAACAAAGTTTAAGGTCATTTTTTTCTATTTTTTCCTCAAAGAATTCCTTTAAATGCCTCCCTCAGTTTATCGCCAAACACCTGTATAAAGACAACATTTCTGTGCACAATTGATGACATTATTACTACGTTTTACTTTAGTTTATAAACGTTAATTATTACGGGTTTTCCAGGGGATATCCATGAAGGTATTCAGATATCTGCTTAGTTGAGTCTCTGTACATACCCATTGTACCGTCACATAGAAAGTGAAACGTTCCCTCAATCAGCTTCGGACACTGTCATGATACTAGACCAAATAGACATCTATACTTTTATAATTAGTGTGGCGAGTATAGCCAGTCTTATATTAGCGCGTTTGTGAAATCGCATCATCACGCAATATCTCGGCCAACTTCTTAAAACAAGGTCTGATTCCTTGATTTGATGAATATGCTTGGAAGTCAAACATACTTTAGTTCTATAGGACATTTATCTATATAATATTTTGTATTTTGACAACACGGAGGTTTTATGTCATCGATTTATTCGTTTTCCAATGGAAAAAAATCAGACAAAACCCCCCAGAACGAAAAGTGTAAGAAAGATCGATGAATGATTAATATTCACAAATCGCCCTTCAGACATTAATGTTATCATAAAGTCATTTAGTGCAAATACTCACGCTAATATATATGATACAGCTTGTCAAGGGCAGATAGACATATGGGTGTTTTGTGATAAGACTACCCGATTATCATACTCTGGCTTATATCGAATGATGCAGTTCAGTCAGTGCAGATATACATAGGGGGCGTTTTATGTGAAGACTACGGTAATCGTTACAAGAGGTAATAACGACAATATGACATATTTCTGTGATATGCGTATATTTACGATGCAGTTAGACACCTAACACGTTTGTGTGTGATAATGATTGATGCCTGTGGCGATATCCTGGCACATAATGAAATGCGAGCTGTCACATTTTCTGGACTGTAAAGGAGAATTTGATTATCTTTATACATAAATATATATATGTCTGTGTGAGAATGTGTGTGTGGCATGCGGTTACCATAGTGACATTTTCCTACAGACATACTGCGGTCACTCTCAAGCCTCGGGAATCCATTATAAGGTTCTCTTAATAACAAACAATAGCCCATTTCAGAACGTTTTCATCAAAATTTAAAATCAATGCTATTTTTTTTTCATTTTGAAATTAGACTGTACATTCCAATTTGCCTATGATATGGATACTTTTTGTAATTTGTATAAGCACTGTACGTACTAGACCAGTCCCCAATGATAACAGTCAGTAATCAATAAGAGAGACGAGGAACTCGGAACAAAGCCAGTTTGCCAAAAAATCGTCTAGATTCAATCTGTGACAAATACTATAAGATTTGCATATTGATCAGCGTGTGACTCATAGCCCACAACAGTGAACTTGTACGTTTTCCAAAACAACACCAGGCCGTCCTCTCGACGCGATTAGAGACAATTTTGTCTCATTTGAGTTTTGCAGCATACGGGACTGATTTTAATACTTGAGCAATTAGGTTTTATGACAATTTTATTCGTTTATCTTGTTTTCAGTTTATAATTAACTTGTTCGGGGGGAATTACACTATAAATATACGCTTGAAATGTACAAGAGCTATGTTTTGTACTTGTAAAAATGTGAGTGTATCGGCAAGTACAATGCTATTTGATGACATTATATTACTACGTCGTTGATTAAACTAACTTTTGATACTGATTCACAAACGAAAAACGCTTAATACTATTAAGCGACATCGATCGGCAGACAAGATTTCTCACAATACTTGCATTCGGTGCATCCAAATACATGTGCTGCAGCAGCCCGGCTAGCACTTGGTGACATGACGCGGTAATCGAGGTATCGAGGTAGGCCCTTGGTTTCGTCCTGCACGTGTTTGAGAAAGTGTCGGGAAATGTTGGAAAGCTGTATTGATCGCGTGCATTACCATAATCGACAGCTAAAACGAACAGATATTAGTAACTTTAAATTCTTTCCGGCGGCTGAGCATAATAAAGCGAAGCTGCGTGCGATACCTGAGTTGTGGATGTCTTCGGTGTATTGCGATGTCAGTCACGCGATCCTGGCGATGAGGTCGTGATCCAGTCACGTGATATCTAAACACTGTCTTCATCTCTTTCACAGAGGGCATTGGGCAGAGTACAGGAGAGCGTCGAACAGCTGGTGTCGCAGGGGGTCCTCGTACGACAAACTAACAAGTTACAAGGTAAGCAATACTGTAATATTCATACATGGGCGGGTTTTATGTAAGCTTAAATAAGTCAGCTTGATTATTTATTAATTGAACAAAGAATGAAATAGATTCCCCCAAAACAAAATTTGTTAAATTTGATTTTAATGAAAACGATTAAATGGTGTGTGTGATTTTTTTCTTGTGATGAAAGGTCTTTGTCAAAAGAATGTTACGCTTCAACGTCTTCCATTGACTTTGTGCTTCCTTTTTCTCGGGAAGAATAGTCTTTTAAGCATGATTGTATGCTAACAATACTTCTACAGCTGTCAGATATTTATTGTATTTCTATACAATAAAAGACTAAAATGTCAAGACTGAAATATAATATGTCGGACTTAGTGAGCGTATTTATAAAATGGAAGTTGTCAAGTTTCAAGTTATTGGCTTTTTACTCGGACACAAGTATTTTATGAGATGTCGGAATATTGAAAAGTGCTACATGGTTTGGTAAGGGGTATTTCAATTTACAAACCGCACACGTGTCCGGCCGGTAAGAAACTCTGCAGGTAATTTAAATTCAGATTTATTTAATGCACATTTAAATGATAGCCCTGCTTGTATATGTGGTTCACCATTCGAAGATCGTGATCATTTTTTCCTGCATTGTCCTTTTTATACTAACCAAAGACTAATATTACTTAGCTCTCTGTCAGCGATGAGTGATGCTATTCCACTCAATACCCAAACTTTTATTTATAGTTTCCAATCTAGAGACGTAAATATGAGTATAACTATTGTGGAGACGGTTCAGAATTACATTAGAGACACCAGACGTTTTTAATAGATTCTTAAATAGCTTTGTAAAATAATCTCTCTTACAACAATTGCGATATTTGAAATATGTATTGTCAAATCAAATTCAAAGTACAAATAATCTCTTATCTTAATACTTAAAGAAACATCTGTAAAAGTAACATATATATAATATGTATATACTGTTATGTTTTGTAAGTAGAGGGCTTATATAGGCTATGTCTGTTGTCCAATTCCTTTTGTACATAATATCAGTACAATAAAATATTCTGAAATGAAAAAACAGAGATCTCTAATATCGTACCTGTAGCTTAACCATTTACAGAGAGACTGTGCATTACAAGCACAGCATCTCCACGCCAACCCAGGACACAGTCAGATACTGGGTATTGTTAAGATCGTATGGAAATTGATATTTATGTGAAATGATGAGCATACAAGGTTCCTTTTTTCCATATTTAATGTCATTCTGAGTAAAATTAATCGTCCGTAACAGTCACGGTCTGTGTACAGACTTCCTAGTCAGATGTATTTTCTCTAATATTTTACGAAAAGCAATAATTTTACATTCTAAAGTCATTGTCAACTGATACCTAGTCTGTTAGGAAAAAATGAAAATACTGGAATAATTTGAAATCCTAACTCCAGGGTGCAGAACACCTTATGAATAGGTGTACCGCAATCGACGAACCAATAACCCACATCTCTAAATCGTTATATTTAGATTTCAAGTTCAAGTTCTTTATTAACTTTAAGTCTTGCGACTTATCAGTGTAAAAATATATTAAACAGGATATTTACATATGTACAAAAAAAGCCACATTGGTCACAGGAGAATGAACAATACACACATACACACTGTCATATATCTGATCGGCGCTTATTTGCCGCTATCGGATACTTTCCAAGATAACATAATCCTTTAATATTCGGTGTATTAAGTAATTGAACAAGCTTATATACACTAGGGTTATTTCTATAGTAACATTTTAAATACTTCCGTCTTAAATCTGTATATCTTGTGCAAACTAAAACAAAATGAAACTCTCATATCAAGGATCATACCAACACAGAAGACGTAGAAATATTAAAACGTTTGATAATATTTACAAGAAGAACAACGGGGTTATACAATATTCAGAAGTTAATTATTCGTCATGCTAACAAAACTTATAACAGTGTGTCTGAGCGCGATACACGTTTTCTTTAGATATAGAACTTGATCAACTTAGCAAGGTTCTATCGTCACGAGGGTGTACAGGTATATTATATGATTTTGTTACCATGGCAATGCCTCGTACACAATTTATGCGACGTCAATTGCTGACGAGATAAATCTGGAGTCTCATTATGCACCTCACACGAGCAGACGTGGCTAGATGACGAAGCATATTCAGTTACAACAATGACTTTTTACTTCAAAGAGGGACGTGCTATTGTTCTTTAACAATTTCATGGCATGTGTTGTCCTTAAACCAAATTCAGTATTTTTTTAAGTTGAAATTACATGTAAAAATAAATATTGCTTTTGATTTGACATTTGCCTTGAAATGCATCAACGGAAAAAACTCTCAAGCTTACAAATATTTCATCAAAATTTCCATCAGCCTTGGTCTGACTTCAGGAACAGACTCAGCTAGCGTTGATACAATACATAAAGTCTGTTTAGATGACCTGATATAAAATATCTGGGAGAGAATGACCGTACATAACGTCGGAACCACAGAATTTGTGCACAGGGACATGGTAATAAAGTACATGATGTATTGTGTTACTTATCCAGGTGTCTTGGGAATATCATTAGACGATTTAGGGTTTAAGAACTACATTCAGACCCCCTCCCCCCTCCTTCAGGGGGACTCCCTAATGTCAAAAGGGAGAGTTGACATTCATCATTAGCTGGAGTTAGGGCTTTTTCATTTCTGTGTCCACTTTCTTTTCCTAATAATCCTTAATATGTGTTCCTCTATACATCACCGAACCCCTTCATGATACCAAACTATGGCTGGACAGAAGATGGCAATACTTATGGTTTTACTAAACACACTGTCAGACTGTCAAATCAGACTTGCGGATTTCTGGCCTGTGTGACTAATATGTTGACATGGAGTGCGAGGTTATTTCACAAACCCAATGGGAAGCAGTGAGTTGAATCCCCAGGGTATACGGACTAAACAAAACTGATCGTCTACGATAAATATTGAGATGCAAATTTTACCAGTCTACTTCGATATGTTGAGATGTCGAGATGGATTTCGGACAATGCTAATGTTTCTTTCCTCGAGGGCGTGCGATATACTGTCCCTGTTAGCTTAACGACATTCACTGTCTTTATGCTATTCTCCTTGAAACATTGACACAAGAAACCAAATTAAAATACATGACGTTTTGAGACATATGTTTAATGCACACATAATTTGTATGCTTTTTATTTTGTTTTGAAAATATAACTTTTCAATGAAAAAATAAGAATATTTTTGTTAAGCTGACTGACATTGGTGTTTAGACGTAGATGGCTCATTAGCAGCAGGTGTTTCGTACATGACAGGAAATAAAGCCACGTTATTGGGGGCATTGTCAACTTACTGAGTTGTTAGGTCTATACTTTATATTTCTTTACTAGTTCAATTAGTTTATAACCATATGCACATTTTTCATTTGTCATCTTTTATCGGTATTAAAGAGATACATGACGCCGGAAACGTTTTTTTTTGCATTTTCAAAGATTGACAGAGAAATTGATATACCTTAAAATCAATACATAGTTAGAATATCCAACCAAAGTTGTCGATTCGTCTTGCCACCAAACACTAGAAATCTGTCCTCATAATAAATGTAAATTTGAATCGTCCCGCTGGTTCTACGCGCCATTGCTGATGAATATTCAACAGAAGTTTCCGAAAACGAGTCACGTGATAATTCGAAACACAACAAAAATGGATAGTGAGGTAAGAAACACGTGGTTTTGTTTACGATATTAAAATCGGTATGTGGGTAATGTAACACCACCACTGTGTTTAATTCTCAAGCAAAGCAAGTCTTTATGCTTAAAATATTACCTCCCATAATGTAGTATTCCAAATCAAAGTAATTTGGCCAAGTTGGGAACTTTCAGTCGCAAGTTTTACATTTTAGCGACGAACAAAAATAGCTACCTGTCGAGAAGAAAAGAAGCAACATCCTGGTTCCACCGCAACCCTAGTTCTGCCTGTTCCATCTGTTGATGTGCTCCCAATATTAACTCGACTATAACCTGTTAGTCTGGCAAGCTCGAGTTTCCGTCGTTTCCGAGCCGAGGTTGTTAAATATTCAGCTGGACGACCACGTTTCGGTGCGTGTGTCGCCATATTGTTTTGGTTTTCGGAGGTCGGGTCATGAGCTCGGGTCATGAAGGTTACGTCATGTCACGTAGCTTGTAATTATGCAAAGTAACCTTTTATGGGAATTTATGCCGACCGGCATTTATTCATTTTTTTTTAACTTTATATTTACAGCTCTATGTTTGTAGAAACTTTTCAAACTTGGTATTAGCGTAAAGTTTATAACTTTCTCTATCGAGGACTTTTATAAGAGAGAAAGAGCTTTTCCGGCGTCATGTATCTCTTTAAATGAAGATTTAGTTTGAAATTTTGATATTTTCAAAATAAAACCAAGTGAAAGATTTACGTTTGTCCTTTTCGAAGCTTATAATGAGTTGAGATCAAACTGAGTTCCTTAATCAAATTTAATTTCAGAACGCTTGGCTTGACTCTGTAGAGCTGTACTTGAGTAATCGTCAAAGTTCTCAAGACCTTTCATTGTTGTATCTTAGATTCAATAAGTTGGGTTCGTTTATGGGTTATTAGACTTGTACGTCAACATCTGGGAAACTAAGGCAATAAAATGTGAGGTGACTTCTCTGAATCATTCACAACTTTTTAAAATGTCATAAATATACTTCAAAATCATCTCATTCTGTATAGTGCAAAACTTCAATGAAAAAAGTCGATTCAGTATTCAAAGAAGAAATGTCAGTATGTGCCAATACTGATTTTTGTTATTTTGAAGTACGTTTCTTGTGTCAGCTGTAAACCCGATAAGTCACGTCCGCGCTGTACATCTGTGAAAGAACTCGGAAACAACCTGTTTATTGAGAATCGTCTAAAGATGTAGATGGTCTATGATATGGTTGAAGGTACATAGAGATCACCTAACCAAATACATATGTCAACAATATATTTTTTAAATTATTTAAAGCTTCACCTCGAACATTTGATTATGTATACCATAGTATTAGAAAATATGTCACAAAAAATATCCAGTTTGTATTGATGACAAAAGTCAATTACGAATGTATTATATAGTACAGAATATCATTATATAGTACAGAATATATTATATAGTACAGAATATCTTATATAGTACAGAATATCATTATATAGTACAGAATATCATTACTCCGGACGTTTGTATTTAGTGACAGAGGCACGGATGTAACGGTTCCCAGTTTGTCAACCAAGATGTCAAAATTAGGAGTGCAACCTTGTTGATCCGGATAGTATTCAATCACAGAATACAAAAGTATAAACATCCTGTTCTCAGTGACTGAATACGTCCGGAAAACACGCACTAATCTAACTCATTACGATTCTGTAGTAAATGGTTCAACCGTTTATATTTACATTTGCATGGCATTGTCACTATATAGCCTCTTTGAAAGCTGTGTCGTTGATGGGACTTTAATTACCATGCATCACGAGACACAATTCTTAGCGTATTAATACAACACTGACCGGAACTACAATATCCAATATAAATAAACATGACGGCTGCTGAAATATCGCTGGGCATTGTGAGATTTGACAATGTCATTGTAAATTTATGTGCAAAATAAAAAATAAAATTAAAAAAAACACTTTTATCACAACGAAAACTAGACCAAGGTCTGCAATATGGTATAAAATGCAAATCGGTTGAAATCACCAATGCCGGCAATGGAAACAATTTTAACGCTCATGCAATTTATCAAAAATATCGTGTGTTACACTGCACTGGTCAACAGGGGTTCGTTAGAAATGTCTGAAATACACATATTCTATAGACCTACTGACACATATGTTACAGACCTACTGATATGAGTCACAGAACACATACACATTTCAGACATATGTAACGAACCTGTGCTCCGTTGCAAGATCACTCACTTCAAACGCTATCGGTTTCACGCATCTCGCATCTACGATTCCTCATTTTAATTCTGACGACAGGTCAAATAACGAGGCTGTTATAGAATCTACCGACTGTTGTCAGGTTCCGTACAATCAACAAATAAATTCACGCCTGGATTCTTCACAAAATGAGCAAAGAGGAAAGGTCGAATAAACTTCCAAAAATAACTCCCTCGTGGTTGGCAAGGTCGGATTTACGGTGTTCACTGTATTTGTCCATGCGCGAAATTTGTTCCGGGGGAAAATCGAAACAATTCAAAATCTAACTTCAAGCTCAGAGTTCTATTGATAAACTTAAATCACCCTAAAGACATATCATACGCAATTGTATTGATACTGAATTGTGGAATAAAATTGAAGTGTTTGTTTAAATATCAAAGTACTACTTTGTTCGCCAATCAACACGCGACCATACGCTGTTCAAACTTTTTAACGAAATTGTGTGGACTGTCGATAAGGCGGGCATTTTTAATTTTAAATATAAATTATAAGTTAAAAAAGAACATAAGAGGCAGAGAAAACGTAAATATAAGTATTGAACTGTTTTTGTATGGTATTAATGATCTATCTGAATGACACAGCTTTGCAAGCAAACAAATCATAATGCGCTAGCGCGCATTATGTTGTTTGCTTGCAAAGCTGTGTCATTCAAATAGATCATAAATACCATACAAAAACAGTTCAATGCTTAAACCAACTTAGTTTGTTACAGCAACAGTATAACGATCGGGAATCGAGGGTTCAAATCCAGGTCTGGCATTGTGGCAATTTAACACTCAGAACAATGTTGTTAATTTTATGCATATTTCTTCTGGCAATGTTTGTCAGTGGTACATAGATCCTTTAGCAGTGCTCAGACATTCCAGTACACATTTGTGTGTATTTTATATAAGGAACGAATGTCCACTTAGAGACACTTAACATGACACACTTGCTGTACAGTATTATATAAACACATTCCCTGTCCGGGTTGGAGGAAGATCTGTTCTCACAAGTACTTTTGTGTTGTTTATATGTCCAGATATATCTGTTCTCACAAGTACTTTTGTGTTGTTTATGTCCAGAGAGATCTGTTCTCACAAGTACTTTTGTGATGTGTATATATGCCTAGAGAGATCTGTTCTCACAAGTACTTTTGTGATGGTTATATGCCAAGATAAATCTGTTCTCACGAGTACTTTTGTGTTGTTTATATTCCAAGATATATCTGTTCTCACAAGTACTTTTGTGATGGTTATATGCCAAGATAAATCTGTTCTCACGAGTACTTTTGTGTTGTTTATATGCCCAGAGAGATCTGTTCTCACAAGTACTTTTGTGATGTTCATATGCCCAGAGAGATCTGTTCTCACAAGTACTTTTGTGATGTTTATATGCCCAGAGAGATCTGTTCTCACAAGTACGTTTGTGTTGTTAATATGCCCAGATACATCTGTTCTCACGAGTACTTTTGTGATGTTTATATGCCCAGATATATCTGTTCTCACAAGTACTTTTGTGTTGTTTATATGCCCAGAGAGATCTGTTCTGACAAGTAGATTTGTGATGTTCATATGCCCAGAGAGATCTGTTCTCACAAGTACGTTTGTGATGTTTTTATGCCCAGATATATCTGTTCTCGCGAGTACTTTTGTGATGTTCATATGTCCAGAGAGATCTGTTCTCACGAGTACTTTTGTGTTGTTTATATGCCCAGATATATCTGTTCTCACGAGTACTTTTGTGCTGTTTTTATGCCCAGATATATCTGTTCTCACAAGTACTTTTGTGTTGTTTATATGCCCAGAGAGATCTGTTCTCACGAGTACTTTTGTGATGTTTATATGCCCAGAGAGATCTGTTCTCACGAGTACTTTTGTGTTGTTTATATGCCCAGATACATCTGTTCTCACGAGTACTTTTGTGTTGTTTTTATGCCCAGATATATCTGTTCCCACAAGTACTTTTGTGTTGTTTATATGCCCAGAGAGATCAGTTCTCACGAGTACTTTTGTGATGTTTATATGCCCAGATATATCTGTTCCCACAAGTACTTTTGTGTTGTTTATATGCCCAGGGAGATCAGTTCTCACGAGTACGTTTGTGATGTTTATATGTCCAGAGAGATCTGTTCTCACGAGTACTTTTGTGATGTTTATATGCCCAGATATATCTGTTCTCACGAGTACTTTTGTGATGGTTATATGCCCAGAGAGATCTGTTCTCACGAGTACTTTTGTGTTGGTTATATGCCCAGATATATCTGTTCTCACGAGTACTTTTGTGTTGTTTATATGCCCAGGGAGATCAGTTCTCACGAGTACGTTTGGGATGTTTATATGTCCAGAGAGATCTGTTCTCACGAGTTCTTTTGTGATGTTTATATGCCCAGATATATCTGTTCTCACGAGTACTTGTGTGATGGTTATATGCCCAGAGAGATCTGTTCTCACGAGTACTTTTGTGATGGGTATATGCCCAGAGAGATCTGTTCTCACGAGTACTTTTGTGTTGTTTATATGCCCAGAGAGATCTGTTCTCACGAGTACTTTTGTGTTGGTTATATGCCCAGATATATCTGTTCTCACGAGTACTTGTGTGATGGTTATATGCCCAGAGAGATCTGTTCTCACGAGTTCTTTTGTGATGTTTATATGCCCAGATATATCTGTTCTCATATATCTGTTCTCACAAGTACTTTTGTTTTGTTTATATGTCCAGAGAGATCTGTTCTCACAATTACTTTTGTGATGTTTATATGCCCAGATATATCTGTTCTCATAAGTACTTTTGTGTTGTTTACCTGTCCAGCGAGATCTGTTCTCACAAGTACTTTTGTGTTGTTTATATGTCCAGAGAGATCTGTTCTCACAAGTACTTTTGTGATGTTTATATGTCCAGATATATCTGTTCTCACAAGTACTTTTGTGATGTTTATATGCCCAGATATATCTGTTCTCACAAGTACTTTTGTGTTGTTTATATGTCCAGATATATCTGTTCTCACAAGTACTTTTGTGTTGTTTATATGTCCAGAGAGATCTGTTATCACAAGTACTTTTTTGATGTTTATATGCCCAGAGAGATCTGTTCTCACAAGCACTTTAGTTATGTTATATGTCCAGAGAGATCTGTTATCACGAGTACTTTTGTTATGTTTACATGTCCAGAGACACACACTGTGAATCTTACGCCCACAGTTTAAATATCACTGGGAATACAGTTGCCTCTTGTAACTTGACAATTCCGGAAGTCAAATCACCCAAGAACCCCCTTTGCGTTTAGCCTTTCTATAATAACATTCTAACATGGATATACTTTCCAACAAATTACACAATTATTCAAATCATGCTTAATTTTAATGTTTTATTTTTATTGATTATAAAAACGAGTTCAGTCAAACACTTCTTTCTTTCGGACAAAGATTTATACCGAAATCCACCTAAATTTTAAAATAAAATAAAATTTCATTCCAGAACAAGAGACATTGATTTAATTCATATACATCAACTTGTTAATTATTATTTGTTTTTATTTCAGGATGGAACACGAACGCTTTTTGCGCTCGGGAAAGAAACTGTCGCGTCAAAGCAAGACGGTCTATACAAACGGGACCGAGCTCTCCAACGGATTTCATGGATATAAAAAAGATAACGAGAAATTGGAGAAAACGGAGGTCGCTTGGTACAGGAAAATATTCGACCAAAATGTCGTGCCCCTCTTCCTGATCCTCGTCACCCCTCAAGTGGGCATATTGTTTTGGTACACACTCAAACAGTGTGGGGGGAGCTACACCGAGCTCGGAGTCATGTTCTCCGAGAAATCCTTCTTTCCTGGAGTGTACGAAATATGGAGTCGCACTTTACACTGGCCCAAGGATGGGCTGTGTTTCTACATCCTCATTGGTTACAGCGCATGGGCTCTCTTCCTGATGGCGTTACTGCCAGGTGAAAAAGTCGAGGGTCCGATCACTCCCAAAGGAAACATTCCGATATACATTGACAACGGGTTTAAGCATTACGTTGTGACCATGGTCAGTCTGGCTGGACTGACCGTGGTATTAAAGCAGTATGGAATGAGTCCGTCCGTTGTATACGACCGTTTCGACGAAATTCTCTTGATTCTGAACGTATTTAGTTTGATATTTTGTGCTTTCCTGTACTTCAAAGGACTTCACGCCCCTTCTTCAACAGACTGTGGGACATCCGGAAACCCTCTATTTGATTATTATTGGGGTACCGAACTATATCCTCGGATTTTTATGTTTGATGTGAAGGTTTTCACAAACTGCAGATTTGGAATGACGGTCTGGGGACTCCTTGTCGCCATCTTTGCCTTAAAAAGTTATGAACTGCATGGTTTCGTGGATAGCATGTTTGTATCGGCCTTTCTTCAATTGGCGTACATCACCAAATTCTTTTGGTGGGAAGCGGGTTATATGCGCACCATTGACATCATGTTGGACAGAGCCGGGTACTACATTTGCTGGGGTTGCCTCGTCTTCATTCCGTCGTTTTACGCGTCCGTTAGTCTCTACCTTGTTGCCAAACCTGTCAACCTAGGTACAACGACATCACTTTTGATATGTCTTTGTGGCTTAACATCAATATATATAAACTATATTGCCGACTGGCAGAAACAGAGAGTTCGTCAAACTAATGGCGAATGTCTCATCTGGGGTAAGAAACCAAACATTCTCAGAGCGAAGTACATGTTAGAGAGCGGACAAGAAAGGGAGAGCATATTGCTCGCTTCCGGTTGGTGGGGAATGTCACGTCATTTCCACTACATACCGGAAATCCTGTTGGCGTTTTGCTGGAGTTTGCCGGCTCTGAGCGAGAATATAATGCCTTACACTTACGTTATCTTCCTCATTATCCTTCTCACTCATCGAAGCTTCCGCGACGACACAAAGTGCGGCTTGAAATATGGCAAGTTCTGGGCGGAATACTGCCGAAAAGTACCACATAAAATAATCCCTTACCTGTTTTAATTTTTTGGTCCATACGTTGATGGTTTCCCAACAGACAAACATGACCAATTCATCCAATCAACATTCTGAAATCTTCCATAAATCCAGAATGTGCTAGACAATGTAGTGAAATCACAATGAAGATGGGGACGATGTTGGATGCATTCATTTAACGTATGCCTTCGATTTATTGTCATAAACATTATTTATTTTCATGAACCTAATGTTGTGAAACTGGCGCTTTGTACGAATGAATCTTTTAAGAGCTTTATTTTTCTGTCAGCCAGTTTCATTCCGGATGTTTACCTCGTTGATGTCTACTTCCGGTTGTGGAAGTGCTAACTAGCGTAATGCTCCATTGTCGATGCAAACTATGTACGAGATCTACACTGGTGCTGCTTTATGTCAAGTAGTGATACAATAACAATACTCATAACGTAACTGTATGGTCGGTAGACCTCACGGGGTTCACCGCTGTTAACTGACGTTCATCGTAGCTTAATTCTATAACATAAACATCACTCGTAATATTTCTACTGTCCGCTTACATATCTATATTTTATGTACGCATAGACTATGTACGTATCCTCTTTTGATGGATGGTGCTTGTCTATAAGCTTTCGGTTTTGTTTTGTTTACTTTTATCATTTTGTACTTTGACGCTATCTTGCTTTTTTATTGTCGAATTAAATATTATCGTCAATGTTTTTGTACTCACTGTGACCGAGAGATCAAGCCAAGCCATGTAATCTTGCCTACTTGTGTAACATTTTTAACGGACTAGCTAACATGTACTGTTGTATAATATATTGACCTAGAGGATGTTCAGTGGATATAAATACGTGTTACTTAATTGGGAATCCGTTACTTGGAAAGAGTGAAAGCAACGTATGTGAACCAAAGTTTCCGATTTGAACTCTATGACCCCATTTCTTGAATAGTGTTCCTTATGCAGGAGCATCATTAACTGATGTAAGATGAGAAAAATGTCGAAAACTTAAAGCGCGATTTTAAATCGGCGTTTAAGGTACGAAAAGGTTGTGCAAATATCATTTTCCTTTGGTTTCGCATATTGATTACATAAAATGTACATAATTTATTTCTGAAAAAGGGTGAGAGTTCAATGAATGAACTGATTAGGGTGATTCAGGTATACGTGTTGCCACGGAATCAACCGAACTGCGATTCCGTTTAACGTTTGCTCCTCGGATGTTATCGAGTTGTGACGAAAAGTAATTTTGTAGAATTGTAGGATAATGAGATGAAAATGATATCAAGATGACATTATTTGTTAAGAACAATTTTAATTGCTTGAAAAAGCTTGGATTTTAGTTAAATGTCTGCTACATTTTAAAAGGTATCTAATTATTAGGCTTACGTGGTTAATTATTGTCCAAGTAAATGTTTGTAAGAGGAAGTGTTGTGAGTCAACTTATACATTATTATGACAGCCATTGCTAATTTGTTTTAGTTGGTTTCAGTTTTAAGAAATAACTTAAAACTAATCACGATATGCTAGTCTTCGGCAGCCCTCCTTTACCATGGTGGTGGCTTGCTATTCTATAAAGCAGCCCTCCTTTACCATGGCGGTGGCTTGATATTCTATAAAGCAGCCCTCCTTTACCATGGCGATGGCTTGATAATCTATAGAGCAGCCCTCCTTTACCATGGCGGTGGCTTGATATTCTATAAAGCAGCCCTCCTTTACCATGGCGGTGGCTTGATATTCTATAAAGTAGTGGTAGTTGGTAAAACATGTTAGGTCATTTTACGGATTTTTAGATAAACATATTTTAGCGGAATACGTATTTATTCAAAGTAATTTTAGAACATCAATGGCAGTATTGATCTGAACTTAATTTTTGTCAATAAATGCATACAAATCTCAAATATTCATCGTTTTGTTTACAATCTGTAAATTTTAAAAAGTAGATTTTTAACAAGAACCCATATACATGAGTTTTAAAAAAAGAAATGAAATCTTAAAACAAGCAACAATAAACATGAGGTTTCAAAGAAATCAACATGAACCGAATAAAATATAAAATATATTTTGAAATAAATAACCAATAAACATTGGGTTTAAAACACGTTCTCCAATACGGCATACGTCCTGATAGGACTAGAGGATCAGCAGAAGTCTGAATAACTGTTTTAAATTCATACTTATATAATTTTGATCTTTATTTCAAAACTGTTCGTCAAGTTTACTATGTGATTCTCTGTCGGCCAATTGCCTATATAATATGGGAACCTGTTGGCGTACTTGCGGACGGTGCCAGAAACGTTCTGATTTAGAAACCACATACACAATCCGTGAGCCAGCTGTAACCATGCCAACCTCCTATGTATTTATTCGGAATCGTACGACAATATCGTATATAAGTAGTGAGCACGCGCCATGCTGTAATACACATTAACAACTACCACATACCTGTCGTCAGACAAATCCAAAACAACAAATAATAACCGTAACACAAGTTCAAGACTAGACAGACATACCGTAACACAAGTTCAAGACTAGACAGACATACCGTAACACAAGCTCAAGACTAGACAGACATACCGTAACACAAATTCAGGACTAGACAGACAAACTGTAACACAAGTTCAAGACTAGACAGACATACCGTAACATTAGTTCAAGACTAGACAGACATACTTTTAAAGAGGTCGGAAAAGACGTTCCTGCTGTGAAATATATACACATAATGGTTATTCAGAGCAAACTGACGGACACTGGATAAATGGCTGTCAAGTGGCTTTAAGAGAAGAAACACTTAGGAAACAGTATTTCAATTCAAAAATAAAACTTCCGATGAATACTCTAAGTGGGTATGCTATGTCTGATACACGTTGTAGACGTACGTAACGGGGTCGTGTGTGGCTAGACGGAAGCCTGCAGCAGCATACCAAGTCATCAACACACAATAGGAATTCAGCACACATTGCATTGTGTAATATATATTTACTTTGTCGGTATGTTTTCAAAACGCATAGTTGTTAAAGTTTGGGCATCATATCGAGGTGATATATAAAGGCGTTATTAAGCATAATTAAGCATTGAACTGCTTTGGTATGGTATTTATGATATATTTGAATGACACAGCTTTGTAAGCAAACAACATAATGCGCGATCGCATTATGATTTGTTTGCTTGCAAAGCTGTGTCATTCAAATAGATCATAAATACCATGCAAAAACAGTTCAATACTTATATTTACTTTTTCTCTGCCTCTTATGTTCTTTGTTAACTTATAATTTATATTTAAAATTAAACATGCCCGCCTTATCGACAGTCCACACAATTTCGTTAAATAGTTTGAACAGCGTATGGTCGCGTGCTGATTGGCGAACAAAGTAGTACTTTGAAATTTAACAAACACTTCAATTTTATACTACAATTCAGTATTAATACAATTGCGTATGATATGTCTATAGGGTGATTTAAGTTTATCAATAGAACTCTGACATTTGTATCGAACCCCTGTTGATCAGTGCAGTGTAACAGACGATATTTTTGATAAATTGCATGAGTGTTAAAATTGTTTCCATTGCCGGCATTGGTGATTTCAACCGATGTGCATTTTGTATGATATATGCAGACCTTGGTCTTGTTTTCGTTGTAATAAAGGTGTTTTTTTATTTATTTTTTTCTTTTGCACATAAATTTACAATGACATTGTCAAATCTCACAATGCCCAGCGATATTTCAGCAGCCGTCATGTTTATTTTTATTGGATATTGTAGTTCCGTTCAGTGTTGTATTCACACGCTAAGAATTGTGTCTCGTGATGCATGGTAATTAAAGTCCCATCAAAAACACAGCTTTCAAAGAGGCTATATAGTGACAATGCCATGCAAATGTAAATATAGGAATACTGATGACATACTAATAGGAATATATTTATATTTGCATGGCGCGCATTATGTTGTTTGCTTGCAAAGCTGTGTCATTCAAATAGATCATAAATACTATACAAAAACAGTTCAATGCTTAAATGAACAACGCTGGCGATAAGTAAGGTGGCAAATGAAACGAAGGATGTCACGAAGCTTTCTCGTTATATATAAGTGTCGGTTATATTATTTTGTTAACAATTTCCATGAATTAAACAACTCATTGTATTGTTATTTAAAGTTACGATTTATTGTTGAATTTGATAAAACACATCGCATATATTCATATTAAATTGATGAATGCTATATTTACCAGCATTTCTCCGACAACATCGTCCCTAAATCTGTAGCGCTAACATGCAGACTGAAAACAACACATACGTAACTGATCTTTTCTGATTATGAACGTTATTTATGTATTGAGCAAACCATAAAAAAATGAAGATTTTTCGATAAACAACTGTCAAATATTGTATTATTGCTATCATCAAGTAGTTTAACTAGGTCACAGTGACCGTATTATTGTAACTGTTGATTAATTTATGGAAGGTTACTAAAGTTCGTAAATAAGTTCCATGAACTATTTGTAAAGCAATCTTTCGTCCAGTACGATGATGTCCGAATGACGTAATCATACGTCACTTTCGATTGAACTACTTGAAGATAAACGATGATTCCTAGATTTGTTACCATCTCTTTGCTGTCTCTGAGCTGTAATTTCATCACTTTGATTTGGATTCATATTAACAGATCCGGTTCTCGCTGTTAGACTGTCCGCGGAAGTTCTCCGTGTTGGCTCCTGTAAATAGTTTACACGAGATATGTCGATAATTCTATCGCACGAACCCCCCAATCCAGTGCTGAATGTGTTCGCCTGTCTAGAATCCTTGAAGTTCATAACATGAGAAGTCCTGGCAACATTGTCTGCCGACCCACCAAAGCGACCCCTCGATGAAGCTGTCCGGCACAAGTCTTGGGCGTAATTGACATTTGACGTTCCTGTGACGATATCAGAACACGATAAACTACGAGAAGAAACTCTGTCCAAGGTTCCCAGGCCGCCACTCGACGAGAGTCTAATAGATGACGTTATCACGGAACCGGAAAACTCGTCCGAACCCCGATCAGTAAATGCCAGATTATCAAAGTCGTTTTTGTCACTAGCCTTTTCGCTGTGTGTCACCAAATCAGTTCTACTTCCGAAGAAATGGTATTTGTCTTTGTACACCAAAATTAACGTGACAAGGCTAAGAAACAGGCCAGCACACTTTATCCAATAGCCCCAAGACAGCTTCCCGTTCTCCAGCATCACAACTTCGGTCCCTATCATCAGGATGACGATGCCGGTAATGCATACTGGAAAGTGACGAGAAAACAACATACGTTTTGAATTGTTAAGTAAGACATTAAACCAGATATCAGGTAAGTATGTCATGAAAAAAATATAAAAGACCATGGCGGTTTATAATGTCAGGTTTTGTAAAGGCTAACTTTTTGGCATACATTTTTATAAGTACAAGGACATCTCTGAACACTGTATATAAATATCCACCCATGTATGCCATGTAATACATGTACCACCACCTCAGCACCTCTGTTTGAGGTTATATCGTAAGTAATGTGTTATCATAACTTCCAAATACTATCAAACACCGTGAACTATTTCGTTCAACTAATATGAAATTGTTGAAACAACTTTGTAACTTTCTGAAATGTGTTATGCAAGCATTTCAGTCTCCAGGCTAACTTACCTAATCCAATACTTTCTTTTGTTTATATTGTTTGTTGCTCACGTATCGTTTGTATCGATCTGAATGTTCAATAAAGTTCTGTTCTGTCCTGTCAAAATTACCTATTGAGTACGATAAGCTATATCATCTTTGACAAAGTGTTGGGTTTCTAAAGACATCTATATCATCTTCGATAGCGAAGGGTTTCGCTCTCGAAAAAAATGGACCATTCTTTGGAGCTTGTGATCACGGAGTAATGTTTTGCTTCATGACAATTGTCAATTATGCGGCAGCGAAACGTTAACATTGGCAGGCATTTATAACTAAATGGTCCATTGAAAATATTCAATGCACTAACCACTGTTTATCACCGGCACATGAATTTGTTAATTAACATGTAGAGAGTTAGGTTTAGTTTGTTACCGTCTATGTACACTGATACGTGTTCTTAGTTTATTGCTCATTTAGAGCAAACTATCGCATAAATTACGTTTTTTTGGATATACAATTAATTAGTCTTCACAGTATTTCAAACCATTTTTAAAGACATAAGTAATCACTAGACATGTACCACACCTTAGTGTCTTACGCTTGGATACTTCTGTAGTTACACAAGAATGAATGAGACTGTAATATCGGCATTGAGGCAAAGAGGAAAGGTTGGACTAAATATGTAGGAAACAAAAACGAAATTACTTGGGAGAGGTATAGAAGGCCAAGGAACGAAGCTACTAATATACAGAAACAAGCAGTCAATGATTTTGAACATAAGAGTGCCTCCGAGTTTAGGTCAGACCCCAAAAGCTTCTGGAAATTCATACTTCCAAGACAAAAACCAAGTCAGAATTAGCTATATTAGAATCTAAAGATGGCAACATAGTAACTGGAGATAAGCAAAAGGCTGGTGAACTAAACAGATTATTCTACAATGTTTTCCCATAAGAGAATCTCCTCAACATCCCTGACGCTCAAATCAAAGTTCAATATTTAGAATTCCAACATGTTGATATAATAGAAGAAAATAATCATAGAGAAACTATCGAAATTAGAAACCTTGAAAGCTTCTAGACCAGACGGTATTTATCCAAAAGTACTATATATATATATGAAACATGGAATCAACTATAAGGGATGGTTTAATGGACTTCATAGAGCAAACTAACCTTCTACATGGAGATCAACACTGATTCCGTGAGGGCAGGTCAACAACTCGGCCATTATTACAGGAAACCTCTACATGGACATCAACACTGATTCCGTGAGGGAAGAATAACAGCTCGGCCACTATTACAGGAAAACTCTACATGGAGATCAACACTGATTCCAGATCAACACTGATTCCGTGAAGGCAGATCAACAACTCGGCCACTTTTACAGGAAACATCTACATGGAGATCGATACTGATTCCGTGAGGGCAGAATAACAATTCGGCCACTATACAGGAAACCACTACATGGAGATCAACACTGATTGCGTGAGGGCAGGTCAACAACTCGGCCACTATTACAGGAAACTTCTACATGGAGATCAACACTGATTCCAGATCAACACTGATTCCGTGAGGGCAGATCACCAACCCGGCCACTATTACAGTAAACCTCTACATGGAGATCAACCCTGATTCCGTGAGGGCAGAATAACACCTCGGCCACTATTACAGGAACCCTCTACATGGAGATCAATACTGATGCCGTGAGGGCAGAATAACAACTCGGCCTCTATTACAGGATACCTCTACATGGAGATCAACACTGATTCCGTGGGGGCAGAATAACAACTCGGCCTCTATTACAGGATACCTCTACATGCAGATCAACACTGATTCCGTGAAGGCAGATCAACAACTCGGCCACTTTTACAGGAAACCTCTACATGGACATCAACACTGATTCCGTGAGGGAAGAATAACAGCTCGGCCACTATTACAGGAAACAACTACATGGAGATCAATACTGATTCCGGGAGGGCAGAATAACAACCCGGCCACTATTACAGTAAACCTCTACATGGAGATCAATACTGACTCCGTGAGGGCAGAATAACAATTCGGCCACTATACAGGAAACCTCTACATGGAGATCGACACTGATTCCGTGAGGGCAGGTCAACAACTCGGCCACCATTACAGGAAACCTCTACATGGACATCAACACTGATTCCGTGAGGGCAGAAAAACAACTCGGCCACTATTACAGGAACCCTCTACATGGAGATCAACACTGATTGCGTGAGGGCAGGTCAACAACTCGGCCATTATTACAGGAAACCTCTACATGTAGATCAACACTGATTCCGTGAGGGCAGGTCAACAACTCGGCCACTATTACAGGATACCTCTACATGCAGATCAACACTGATTCCGTGAAGGCAGGTCAACATCTCGGCCACTATTACAGGAACCCTCTACATGGAGAGCAACACTGATTCCGTGAGGGCAGATCACCAACCCGGCCACTATTACAGTAAACCTCTACATGGAGATCAATACTGACTCCGTGAGGGCAGAATAACAATTCGGCCACTATACAGGAAACCACTACATGGAGATCAACACTGATTGCGTGAGGGCAGGTCAACAACTCGGCCATTATTACAGGAAACCTCTACATGTAGATCAACACTGATTCCGTGAGGGAAGAATAACAGCTCGGCCACTATTACAGGAAAACTCTACATGGAGATCAACACTGATTCTGTGAGGGCAGAATAACAACTCGGCCACCATTACAGGAAACCTCTACATGGAGATGAACACTGATTCCGTGAGGGCAGGACAACAACTCGGCCACTATTACAGGAACCCTCTACATGGAGATCAACACTGATTCTGTGAGGGCAGAATAACAACTCGGCCTCTATTACAGGATACCTCTACATGGAGATCAACACTGATTCCGTGAGGGCAGATCAACAACTCGGCCACTATTACAGGAAACATCTACATGGAGATCAATACTGATTCCGTGAGGGCAGATCAACAACCCGGCCACTATTACAGTAAACCTCTACATGGAGATCAATACTGATTCCGTGAGGGCAGAATAACAACTCGGCCACTATTACAGTAAACCTCTACATGGAGATCAATACTGATTCTGTGAGGGGAGATCAACACTCGGCCACTATTACAGGAAACCTCTCCATGGCGATCAATACTGATTCCGTGAGGGCAGATCAACAACCCGGCCACTATTACAGGAAACCTCTACATGGAGATCAACACTGATTCTGTGAGGGCAGGTCAACACTCGGCCACTATTACAGGAAACCTCTACATGGAGATCAATACTGATTCTGTGAGGGCAGATCAACACTCGGCCACTATTACAGGTTCTAAATGATTTAACAAAGATGATCGATGAAGGCGACTGTATAGGTATTGTCTATCTAGATTTCCAATTAACCTTTAATACTGTCCCCCAAAAGTGATTAGAGACGTGAAGCACTGGGAATTAGAGGAAGCATATCAAAATGGATTGAGGCACATTTTAAGGACAGGAAACAACTTTATTTATCCGCACGCCACTTTGATCAAAGAATGTAAAACTATAAGCAATCGCGTTTGAGTGTCATTTATTTTACAATATGCGTCATTGATGAGTAATATTTGTGAGCAAAAACAGGCGATAATTGGTGACATTTTTATTGTCTATTGAGACACATACATTGCATTTGAGATGCATTCACATAGGTGTTGTATTTTAAAGATTAGTTTGTCTTTGCCATGTAGCTGGGGTAACACGTGGTCTTGTCTAACAAGTTTTGTAAGACCAAAATAAAAACAATGTTTTCAGGCTCTATACTCCGGTTTCATTTCATCAATCATATAAGGACGAAACGACAGAGTTACAATGGATAGAAAGACAAAACAACGCATTTAGAGATAGAAGTATCACATGTAAAGACGAAAGGACAGAGTTACAATGGATAGAAAGACAAAACAACGCATTTAGAGACAGAAGTATCACATGTAAAGACGAAACGACAGAGTTACAATGGATAGAAAGACAAAACAACGCATTTAGAGACAGAAGTATCACATGTAAAGACGAAACGACAGAGTTACAATGGATAGAAAGACAAAACAACGCATTTAGAGACAGAAGTATCACATGTAAAGACGAAACGACAGAGTTACAATGGATAGAAAGACAAAACAACGCATTTAGAGACAGAAGTATCACATGTAAAGACGAAACGACAGAGTTACAATGGATAGAAAGACAAAACAACGCATTTAGAGACAGAAGTATCACATGTAAAGACGAAACGACAGAGTTACAATGGATAGAAAGACAAAACAACGCATTTAGAGACAGAAGTATCACATGTAAAGACGAAACGACAGAGTTACAATGGATAGAAAGACAAAACAACGCATTTAAAGACAGAAGTATCACATGTAAAGACGAAACGACAGAGTTACAATGGATAGAAAGACAAAACAACGCATTTAAAGACAGAAGTATCACATGTAAAGACGAAACGACAGAGTTACAATGGATAGAAAGACAAAACAACGCATTTAGAGACAGAAGTATCACATGTAAAGACGAAACGACAGAGTTACAATGGATAGAAAGACAAAACAACGCATGTAAATACAGAAGTGTCACATGTAAAGAAGAAACGACAGAGTTACAATGGATAGAAAGACAAAACAACGCGTATAAAGACAGAAGTATCACATGTAAAGACGAAACGACAGAGTTACAATGGATAGAAGTTTTCAAACTTTGATCGGAGACTTAAATCATCACCATATATCTATATATTTCCCGTCATCCTATCTATCGAGGTGGCATCTTGATCATCTGCGGGATTACCACCCAGCATCTTGATCATCTGCGGGATTACCACCCAGCATCTTGATCCTCTGCGGGATTACCATCCAGCATCTTGATCATCTGCGGGATTACCATCCAGCATCTTGATCATCTGCGGGATTACCACCCAGCATCTTGATCATCTGCGGGATTACCATCCAGCATCTTGATCATCTGCGGGATTACCATCCAGCATCTTGATCATCTGCGGGATTACCACAAACAGCAAAGCAAGCATTGTTGGGTTCATTTTTGTGTCTGTGTTTTAAACATTGCCATGATGGCGTCCAACCACTGTCCCTCCAAATACACGCGAGAAACGCTATATTGCAAATCACGGAAAGCGCTCCACACACAAATGCATAGCCGAAAGTGACGTCACTGAATAAGTGGTTACTTTGAGCTTCGTTTCGGTACAGCTCCAGACTGACCAGCGTGAAGGCCCCTGGAACACACAATGAACAGTGGCCAAGTATCAATCCTTTGCTATACAAGAAATTCTCATCTAAACAAATTATATCATATCATTATGTTTCTTATGTACACGTTTCAGGTTTTACGCCTCAACTACAGCTATCCACGCTTTGGGCCATACTGTTTGACAATTGATGAGTCTCGAGTACACCGATGCCAAATGATTGTGTAAAAAATATCTAATGTAAATTTCTATATAGGTTTCAAAAGAACTGTATTACATCTATATTCTCAACAAGATTATATTTACTGTTTGTTTGTTAGATGAGACATTTCTCTTCGTTCATGGTGATACCAGTTCAGGGCCATTTTAAGCCAGGAAATGAATCCCGTAAAATGCAATGTATCTTATCCCAAATTAACATTTGCATGTGTCTTTAATTCACCGGGTGATAAGAACCTGTGAACCATAGGAACTACCTAGTTAATACATGTAACTATTACCCTTGTAATCCATATCAATTTATTACAGTACCTTACCTGACATCAGGCTTGTTTTACAATCAGACATGATGTTAAAGTCAATTATCTAAAGAAGACAATCCTTTGTAGGTACATGTAGAAATATTTTCCATGTTTTGTTATCAGTATAAAAGATGGATTCCTCTCGTTTCTTTTTATTTTCAAGCATTATGATCATCCTTTCCTTCATAGGGAACATCAGACAAGGTGAAAATGAAGAAATGGTTCGTGGTAAAAGAGGACACATTTAAGTATCGAGAGGGGGATACATCGACTTGCTGGAAAACAACACAGACGACTGACGTGCTCGGACATTTTGCAACTGGTATCAAATTAAAATAATAAATCTATTTGCTCATGCGTTGCCGATATACCACGTTGCCCTCACCACAGAACGCTATAGGTTGAGAAAAAGGTCCTAAGGGAGCTTAGAGACAAGTCGGAAGGTAAAGCACTAAGAAATGAAATCAAATGAAAGGGAATGCATGCAAGGGGGGATATTTGATTGAACACAATGGGATTGTGGTTGGACACAGTCTTTCCAGATATTGTCAAAACAAACTTCCGCCCAGTTTCTCTCTTTGTTCTAGGGTCCTGGCGTCAAAAATCCATTCATGGTAATTGTGAGGGTAACATTAAACTGACCGAGCGTTGCAAAAAAACTTTCCTACGATAGAAGACAAAGCGCGCAATCGCGGATATTAGCATGGAGCTTCGGTTGAGTGTGTATCTTCATTGTGGAGTAAAAAGGATCCCAGAATGATATGTGCCTCGGATGTTCTTAACACAAGGAAAGAGGCCGGGAATCAGTTGTAAAGAAAGGGACTGCAGGACGATGTATTTACATTTAGTAATATTGTGGTTGTGTTCCGGTATCCCCCTGTCTACGCCTCAAAATGTGAATTCGTGACCTCTAAGAAAAACACTGGATGACAATCAGGAATAGACGATGAAGAGACGACAAGAAACATAAGTAAAACACTATTATCACTATCATCAGTCTTAGGAAAAGGAAGAGTATAAAAGGGTCGACAAGACGGTTGATACTGCAACAGTCAAGCTTATTTCAACGGTTCCGGGCAGGAGGAACAGAGAAACAATGTGCCAGTGTTGAAAGGAATCTACGAAGTTTTCGTAACCACCAGGCGACCGGGGGTACCAGAGTGGAGAGAGATATCAACAGTAAACAGATATAAAATATGATAAAGCAAGGATCGTACCACCTGATCACAGTACTGAGAAGCTCTTAGCCATTGTATCATCAAAAGCAGACAGTGTAACGTCATATGAGGGAGAGGAAGCGACAGGAATTCAAACAGCAGTGCACACAACGGAACGTGTCGTGGGCTGGTATGAGTGACAGAAGAGTACGGAAACAACTGGATGACTAATAAATAAATTGTTACAGTTTTTGGTATAAAGAATTGATAAAATGATTGGTACAGTATTCCAATCACTAACAGCAGACAGTAAGCTGTAGCAGCAGCAATGGCGTATTGAAAAATCAGTTATAGTACGACAGGTTACGATTATAACAGCTCCGCGGCGGACATCTCTGAAGACGATTCCAAAATACAGAAAACGCTAGGATAAGGAGACGGAAGATGACAAGGGAACTAAGCAGCAATCAAAACAAATCACCACAACTTCATGCCATCACTGCTAGGGGTTAACAAAACAGAGAGGCAATCAGGGGTGAAATCTTATCACACCCCTGGAGTGGCATTGATGGTAAGTGGCAGTAGTGGTTAGGTACACTGTATTTACTGTATGAAGAATAATATCTTACAAAACTTACGTTACCTTACATACGGTGGTGTACATATCATTTACACTAGTGTTACGTTATCCAGTCAATACGAATTGCTGTCAAAGTCGCATGCATTAATAACACAAACGTCACGTTGGTATAAGGTTTGAAACTTCATGTTTTCATAATTACGATATAGCAAAAAAACACCATGTAATTTTGGAGCTTCCTTGTCAGTGTAATCATTGAGCTCTGCGCAAAAATTACAATCTTGGCAGATTTTTATCATATTTTTACTCTTAAATGATTAAAATTATCACTTTAACTGAAGTTTCTTAAAACACAAATGATACAACAATACATATGACGAGTAAAATGTAAACCAACCTTCGGAAATAGACAGCCCCACCAGCATTCCGATCATCCGGGGTTTGTGGGATTCCAGTTTCACCACGCATGCGTAACCAATGAGGACGACTTCCGTGAATAACAAGACGATGAGGGAAATAGTCATCAGAACTTGGGCACCTTTGTGCCAATCTGTGTCTGAAATAGACCAAAATAAGGTTCAGGGTATACAACTCTCCAGACAAACACAGAAGTATCGAGATTAAAAGTCAGAACACATGGCGGCCAACATCAATCGTCCGACAACGTTTAGTTCATTTGAACATTGAAAAGAGTGCAACTGTCTAATCACAAAACGATAATACCGAAAACTATTTGAGAATAAATAAAAAAGATATCATTCACAGTTGTTATCTTTCTGCATTTCATTATGGGACTGTTCAAATTCTCATGTGAAAAAAATCGCTCATGACCCCTGATAATTTAATATAAATATTAGGTAAGCATGCCTATTTGGTCAGAACAGAACTCATCGCCAGTCTGCTAATGCCGGCCTCGATGCGAACCATGTGAATACTAGTAGGCCTAAAGGATCTTACAGAGATTCTATTTTACACGAGACGTCATACTATTATCTGACAGTCTGTGAAGTCATTTCAATTTCATATTATATTTGACGTCACAATTATTCGTTTTACATAAATTCTTGTGCAAACTATCTGACTTAGACGTATTCATGAACAACACGTTGACCGTGTGATAAAGGAATGCCCACCACAGCTCTCCTTGTATCAACTCTGACCGTTTGACTTCAATATGGACAATCATGTTGTACTATAACACATGTTTTGCATTTACGAGAAGTAAACTTTATTGATTGACATGAAACATTATCAAAAATATTTAAATTATACTATGAAAGCATAGTTGTGTGATTTTTTTTATCAGTTAGCAAACTTGTCATCCTGAATGAAATTGTATGTGAATATATAGCAATGATGTCGACCATTAGAAAATATTATGAGGAAAAGTAGTAGAACAAAAATTCCAAACTCGTAACCCTTTTCACCATCTTTACGTAATTCGGTCTTAATCAAGTTCTAATTTCCAAAGAGTGTACCTTTCGGAACTTACATCGTAACTCGATTTAGATAAATATGAAATACGAAAATAAATATGATATACACATTATACACTATTTAATAAAGCTGAACCTTCTGTTTTTGCGGGCCGATACCTACATGTACAACACTTACGTTTACCTGTATTGAAAAAAGGGTGTTGGAAAACGCTGTTCGAACACATTGTTTCTTTAGTGACGTCATCAGTCCAGCATCCCTGCCAGAGTCCGAACCATGTGTGCCTGCCCTTGAATGTACATGTTGCCCATTGGTCAGAGCAGTAGGCAATCACGTGGAACAACAGGTTCAGTGCGTATGCGCAGAGAGCAAGGACGGACCACAGACTAGGGCTCCGGTACAACTGCAGCATCATGTTAAGTCCACGGACTTAGATAATCTAATTCCGTGGTAAGTATGATCACCTCAACTGAAAGAAAGGTTAGACAGGTGTTCATATTAAAAGAATCTTTCTTACCCTCAGGGTAGGCCAAAGAAATCTCCTTCCGAGGAGAAAATTATTGACTGTATAAGCCGAGGCTGATTTCTGTTATTTACAGTATTCAGTTTTTAATAAAAGGTAATAAACTAATTAGTGCACCTGACCTGGTCGAGTATCCTAGTACTGTGTTTATCTAGGTAGCTGACCGGGTCGAGTGTCCTGGTGCCGTGTCCAGGTTATGACGTTTCAGTGAGATGACACTAAAATCATGTTTGAATACCGTTGTCACGTGACTTTAGTTGTTGTAAAACCACCGGTTTGCTGCATTACCAATCCTTTGAAGTTTTTAAACAAACCGATATTCGTCTTTAAACGGTTCTAGCGCGGTTGGGTTACTACATGTGTCTTTAATTGCAGACAAGTTATAGATACCATTCAGGTGGGGGATCGGGAAATTTTTCTAGTGCCTTGCTTGACAACACCCTACTCTTGGCTTTAATGTTGAGCGTTCGCCCAGGTGAGGAAGGCAATGGGTTCTGTCCCCAGGCAGGGACATACCAAAGTCTTTAAAAATGGTAGTTGTTTTTTCCTACTTAACGATCAGCATTTAGGGGAATAGCAACGACTGGTTTACCCGTTGTCAGTATAATGTGACCAGGCGGTGTACTGTGATGGGTGCCTTCGGCATGGAATTTCAGTGAAATAGCACTATAAATTCGGCATCAGATCCGCGCTATCACAAGGAGGCAAGCACAACAACATACTCTTGCATAGACACAAGCAAGCACGCATACAATACACACATGGAGGTACGTCCTTAAATGACCTTAGCTGTTAATAGGACGTTAAACAAAATTAAACCAAACCAAACCATTGATGCTCACATACTAAATATGCATATGTCACATAAAAGTTCGAGACACTGTTTCTACGTCCACTTCAATACTCTGCAGTTTTAATCTTGTTTAAGTTATCCGAAATTTAAGGACGTGCCTACATGAGTGTTTGCCACCTTGTGATAGCGCGGATCTGATGCCGTCTGTATAGTGATATCTCACTGAAATACCATGCCGAAGGCACCCAGAACAGTACACCGTCTAGTCACAGTATACCGACAACGGGTGAACCAGTTGTTGCCATTTCTCTTAATGCTGAACGCTAAGCAGGGAATAACAACTTCCAGTTTTAAGGACTTTTGTATGTCCCTGCCTGGGGACAGAACCCATTGCTTTCCTTACCTGGGCGAACGTTCAACATTAAAGCCGAAATTGAGGTATTGCCAAGCAAGGCAATAGGAAAAAGAAAGGAGTTAGAAGTAGAGAGAAATATAAAGATCCCAACTATTAAAATTGGTGCAGCATATTTATTTTGATCGCTTTCATGTCTCCAAGTAGAGGGCACAAAAGCAAATCCCCAATTCTGCAGGGGGTTACCGCTTTAGTCGTCTTCTATGATACATGCAGTGGGTAACAGCAGTTGTATTATTTTCTCGATCCCTGACCTGAAGGATGAGCAGAGGATGATTTAACACACACTATTTCAACACTCTTCATCCCCCCACCCTTCTTCTCTCATGTATACAAAAACATTACACATGTTGTTTTAGCTAGGAAGACGTAATATTATTACTTAATTTCATAATAGCGACAACAATGCTCTGTGATTCAACAAGCACTGTTGATGGATATACCGTTACCATATACATGTAGCTTAGTTATAAATATCACGATATACAAAACCTTGTTTGCATGTACCTGAATAATCCAACTATGTCGGGATGGGTCGGGTGTTCCGATTGAGAAATAGGAAGTTGATATATTCTGCGGAGACCTGGACACCCAGTAGTACAGGGTATCGGGAACAATCGAGTGATACATCGGGTATGCTAATGGGAAGATGAATGGTTAATGATTTCCTGTGTTCAGTACGTATTAATCAAGTGCACCTTGTACTGCCCGTTAACATAACGCTTTGCATGTCGGAATCTCGAAGCATATACTTATATATATATATTTATGTCATTTCGTAACATTACATATCATTGTAACAACTGTAACTTTATTCATAGGAAAATCTCGCTGCAAGTACCAACTGACGTCTCATTAACATTTTACCTGTGGCCTGTACAGTCCATTTGTCCACTGTCTTATTAGCTTTTATCCAGCCAGTTTTACCCCAGTGAAGCCTTACATCTTGACCACTTGGACAATCCTGACCGCATGTTTCTTTCCCAGAGTTACCATTCGTTGTTTACATGTCGTCTGCCAAATCCCGGCTTTCTTGGTTGGCGTGGGAAGCATACAAAATGGCGTGGACCCGAGTATTAACACTTTATGCGTAACCGCTGGAGCGGATCTAACAATACGGAAAAACAGCGTGTGAAAATTTAAATGTTTTATCACACGGCTCAAAAATGTGGTAAATTCGCTGATAGGTCCAAGGGTCAAGGTTACGTGTAACAATACTAACAGTGAAATCTACACGCTGAGAACAAGTCAGGTATCCAGCTCAGGATCTCACATATCCTGAGAACAGCGTTTTCGTCGTAGAAATTATTAACCTTTGACGGTTGATCTGTAACAATGCTAAAATAAATTGATTGATTAACATTCGAGATTCATAATTCGCTGCATTCTTGGTGACGTTGATAAGGAATTTCGCTTTAAACATATCAAGTGATTTTATCACATGGGAATCGGTATTTTTAAGTTAACAATATTATTGGGTATGCATTATTTAAAAGTGGTTCTGTTGTTGTGAACTGAATGCGTGTTGCAAAAAGAACTTGCATATTTGGTATGTTGGCCTTCCACCTCACTTATCGATTTGTATATTATAGAGTTTAATATTAATTCTTTGATGTCACATGTATTGCACTTTGATGTGACCAATTGTAAACATCATATACATTTTGTTTTCTGTAATAGCGTGACACAGTAATGCCTGTCGTACACATGTTACTATGCTAGAGAACACTTGTTACTGTTCACGAATTGTATATTTCAATGATCGTTGATAACACGACACATATAAATGATGATAGTTGGGCTTATAAGGACAGTAGCAAGACGTCTACACATATTGTCACCAAATGTATCACTATCTGAAGCACATAGGCCTCAATAGCCCACCTGGTAGTTTTCGAATTAAATTATGTCAAATATGGTACAGATATATCAGTAAGTGAAGACCGAGAATAGGCTCACGTGGCTTCCTATATTCTTACAGCACACAACATGGGCATTCCAGGTATATACAAAAGGATTCGTTAAATCAAACAAGGTAATTTCTTCGTCCGTAAAACAAGGAATAAGTCCAAAAGGGTCGACAGGACGTCCGGGGTCATTCTTAGAATCAGGAGTGTATTCCGATCCCTTCAAGACCAGAAATTACATATCTGGTTCTCAATCGTTACAATATATTGACCCATGGGCCAAGTCCCTAGGGGCGAGGCCGGACTCGAGACCAATCTTGGTAGCATGGCTGACTGGAAGGATTCGTCTCTAAGCCTTGCGAAGATGGATGTGTTCAGTATTTTGTGATAACATACCAATGAAAAAAAAGTAGTTAACACATTCACATAAAAATCAGAACATCAACCTTAAATCAGCAAAAATAAACCATCGTTTTTGTACTAAATGAATTTGGTAGTGGAATACCTACTAAAAGAACCGTATTCCTTGATATCGGTCAAGTTTTCAAGTCTTTGGTGGCCCAAATCGCATCACATTCCCAAAGAAATTTGTAAATCATACCAGTGACTGGTCAAAAATCAAACAAATGCCTTTTTCACCAAATGCCGATTGATTTTTTTTTTATCAGCATACGTATTTTCTGTGGCTGTCATAAGTCCAGAGGCAGAGTTTGAGTTGATTTCCGACTGTCTGCAAAAACGTCATTCCCTGTATAACGACCAGCTGGTGCAAGTTGGACAAGCGAGGACATTACAGGGCCCATCTTGACGCGCCATCTATCGAGCCTGTACAAGCATAGATTCTGCCTGTCACTTAGTGATGGGCAGGAATGTAAAATCTGAGGTGTCGCAGTAAACGCATTGCAACCTGCCGTACCGCTAACAGGACTGTTTAAGTGGGGGAAGTGTTACGGTGTGTGGAAATCCTACCAGACTTCATGTAGTTTATTGAAATTGGATTGGCGCATTTACGGCGTCAGCATCCCGTCATTGGTGCTACTTTTGAACAAGATATCGCGACAGCATATACCAGTCGCGTAAGCAGAGATATTGATTATCTAAATTACTCAAAATGTCGCCCTGCTTGCGTTATCCGGTTTTCCTTTCTTTCAATTTATGACAAATTACTAAAAAAAACTCCACATTGCATCATATAAATAGATACCAAGAGCGAGAAAGCTTTCAATCTTTCTTGGAACGGTCAAAGGGAGGTTACTCGTACATTAGAATACTCAGGTGTACGTTTATGTGCCCGACAGGACGATGTTACCCCGTCACTTTCATCTAACAAATCGAAAATAAAGCGTTAACTTATACATAATCTTGTCCACTTAACGGTTTCGTATACTTTACTGATCATTTGTTACTCGGAATTACGGCTAAGTTAAAAAATACTGCAGCCTGAGGCAAATGATCATTATTGGGTTTTTTCTAATTGGATTTGCGCGTTTACACGTAATGTCCGAAATGTAGTATACATGTATATAACGGTAACAAGTATATATTTGTTAACCACTAAAGATAGGGCCGATATTGTGTTCATCTTACATATTTGAACAACGTCATTAATATATTGACCACTTGACCGCTGCCTGGGTGACAGTCACCATTTATTCTTCAACACAAGTACTGTGCATACAATTGGTTTTTTTTCAGTTTTCAATTTTTTCATACATGTCAAGCATCACATGAAAGTTAAATATTATATATATACCTGGTTTAAATCAAATAACACAGACAGATAGATGTGAAGTTGTCGCGATTTTTTAATCTTTGTGAAAGGAAAAGTAACAATATAAATCTGGGCAACTCAATGGCTTGGCTACTGTTTTATTTTTAGTTTGTGATTTTAATTAATCACAAATTTGAATTTGTTATTTTTACAAACTGTAAACATAATATTTTGAAGTCATTCATAATCACTCCATGTCAATACAGCTGTAAAACAGAAGTACTGTTTTTTTCTTTTGAATGAAGATCTTACCACCAGAACACTAAGTAATAATTTCCAAGTTGCCTGTAAACAACAAAATGTATATAACCTATCATAAATACAATAATTGCACCTGACGTTTATTCTGATAAATACAACTAGGATTTTCAGTAAACTAATGACTGTACCACTGAATCTGTGTATTCTCTGACAGACCAATATGGTAATCACTACTCATAAGTCTGTACTGAACTTTACCCCCCCCCCCCCCACCATGGATATTTATCACTGAATCTGTATATTTTCTGACAGACCAATATGATAATCACTACTCATAAGTCTGTACTAAACTTTGCCCCCCTCAATGGATATTTATTAAAGAATACATACATATGTTTATTTGACCTTTGACCCTATATCATTTCTGTAGAAAATGATCTATATATAACCTTGAACCCAGTGCATGACCTTTTAATCATCTTCGAATAAAAACAACACTTTCATTCCTCTGCACATATCCAATGCAAAAAAGGGTGTAACAAATTTCTATCTTAAACCCAACTTGGCATTCTCAATGGGTTAACAATTACATTTGTATGTGAATTCAACCAATTAGGACCATACAAATAATGCTGTGGAAAATGGAGGTTTCTGAGCTAGTTCTGGTGAATGGAATGAGAAAAACTCTGAAGACTTTCAAATTGGTACAAAACCCTTGGCAAGCCTTGTGGTTTGCCCAATTTGGAAACTCTCCGCGCGGAATTTCTCTATCATCCTTGGGTATGAAAGGGTCTTATATACATCTGATCACCAGGCCCCGGAATCATGAAATAATCTCAGACTATAGTTTTTGCTTAGCCAATCATGTCTGATGTCCCTTTTTATGACGTTATGTGATTGGTTAAGTAAAAACTTAAATTCAAAACTTGAGGTGTTTCATGATCCTGGGTCCTGGTCATTCTTAATAAACACAAAATATTAAAACTTCTAACGGAAACATTTCTCACCATTTAAAGCTAAAGCAATGTTAAGGAGGTATGTCACATGTACCTTAAGAGATACAGAATAAATAGGCATTTGGGTCAAGTTTGTCAGTTGAAGACACATCTGAACTATAATAAAAAAATAAATTCATGCCAATTTCAAAAATATTAAGGGAGACAACTCTAAAAAAAATCTGAGTGTTAATATGTTATGTAGCATATAACTCCCTAAATTAATAATGACATGAAAATTCTCTTTCAAACAAACTTGAATGGGCACATAATTAAATATTTCATTGATAGCATTGATAGCAACCTCTGTTCTTAAGAGACTGTTCAATACCAATACTATCAACAGTTAACGTTGACCTCTGGACAGTTCTGGCATTTCTTGAACCACAGCTAAGTTTCTGAGCTAAGCATACTTGAATTGACTTATTGAAATGACCGAATAAAACTGTAATGATCTTGAACAATTTCATATTTTGCTTATGACCACAAAAAAGAAAAAAAATCTGACCAAATGATCATTAAAGTCTAAAGTTCAATTTGACCATTTTGGATAAGTTGTTTTCAGAACTGGAAAATGCAAAAATAAAAAAACTGACAGATAGATGACCATAACCAACGGCAAATAAAGTACCTACTGATCATATCACACTGACCTTGTGGCAGAGGTTTCAGAACACATTATGTATCTGTTAATTGTCAGCATGCAATTCAAGTTTATCATATCCATCATACATACTCAAAAAGACATTTGTTCTATAAAACAACAATAAATAGTCAACAATTCATAACAAAAATATATAACCACCCTCAAAATCATCCACTCCAAATGAAACATTTCATCTAAGTGAAAATGATAACAGCACAAGATAATAAATTTATTAAACTTTAAATTATAATTCATTCCCCGGTGTTTTTGTGTTAATGGTTTTCTCATTGGCTATGTAATCAATAATATTAGTACAAATAGCAAATACCTCGTCAAATTACATTCACCAACTGAACATGACAGTTTGTATTAGAATGTAATTATACTTTTGTATAAATACCTGTATGCCTGTTCTTGCACATGGTGTTGTATATTAGTTTGCATAACACACAGGCCATAAAATGTGATTTCTTCCAGCAATATGATAACCTCTGATGTGCAAACATTTACAGAAAATATTAGCAATATTAGACGATTCTTTACAAGAAAATCTATGCTTTGTACTTGAAATTGTGTTAGTAATACCAGGTAAAAACATCATCCAGCTAAAAATATCACTCGGGGTATTATCCACATTTTCACCAGAAAGCAGTGGATGAGGAAGACAATGGTAGCAAAAAAGCTTTTTTTAAATCTTATTTGCGTAAACATTGAAAGTCTCCAATACAATTATCAGCACCAATTGATAATGATTACAAGATTGTGTATCAACAAAAACTTTGCAAAGAACTGTAAAGGAAGCTGGTAAACCAACTTAACTTTTAGTAATTACGACTTATCCTCTTAACGTTTTGGCAATAAAACATGTTTAAACTTCAGACATTTATTCTGCAACTATAAGTTTGGGTAAAAGTGTTACACAATGGAACACAATAGAAGTTTACCTAAAAACAATATGGTCTATTTATATATGGGTACTTGTGCCAGCCCCCTGGCCTTATATGACCCTGCAGGCTGATGATGAGAGGACGTTAAACCACAAACAAATTCTGCCAGCTCATTTTTTCATATCCAAAAAACTTTGTAATTTCATTACGGGATGAATGCACCATAAAAGTATATTCATAAATACCCGATGAAAATGTACAAATCTCAATTTGGAATGTTGAGTCATTTCATGACGTCTTGAAATTACAATTTTTGTTCATTTGTAATTAACACTCCTCTACAACCGAGTCTAAATTACATTGGCTGTCAATAGGATGCTTAATGAAGTGAAACCACTCAATGACATCTGTTTGCTTACTGGTCTATTATGTACATTTATTGGTAACATATCTTTTTTACTTTCAATAATTTCAATTTGAGAGAAAAATTAATCATGAATTCAAACGTATCCTGAATAATTATTGAGGCACATATCCAAGAAAATGTTTTTAAACCTAATAGTGGACCATGGAGGTATGTTAACCTTTTGACAGGCATGTAATTCTAGTATAATCCAAATTTTGGTCATTTCTGGAAATTCAAACCATTATTACTATTTGCGAAGTGCAATTCATAAACAGATATTCACAAATAAAATTCATGGTAAAAAAAATTCAGACAGAAACTAAATTGTTCATACTAAGTTGTTATATATGTAATACAAAGATAGATATCAGAACTCCACAATGATCGTTGATACCTGTATTGCCACCAATGACCTGGAAGATGATGATGATGATAATGATGATTTGTTTTTATTTTTAGATCAATACTTTTGGTTGTGTCTTCTTAGAATTATTTTCTCTTAATTATTTTAAATTCCTGATTTTGGTGTATGAACTAACAAAACAGTAATATTTGAAATCACTTTCAAAATATTTAATACATAAATCTAAAATAATGGCTACTTGTTAATTCAGTGATTAGGCTTTCAAAATATTTATTACATAATCTAAAATAACGGCTACTTGTTAATTCAGTTATTAGGAATCTTCCATGATTTAATGCATAATCAATTTTTAACTCTATATTAAGATCGAGAACTAAAAGACTAATGGATATTTATTATACTTCATGATACAGTAAAAGTTTTGCCACAATCAAACTTGTGTATTTGACGCCCCCAGACTTATTGTGACAGCGAGTATTAGTACAAGATGGTACATCATATAGCAGAAGTAATGACTTGTGAAGGACGAAGTTAACACTGGATGATAATGACTTTAAACAGTGAAGGGAATGACAAAATGTATCTGACTTGGCGAAAGCTTCCATGAACACAGTACTAAATCAAGCCATCTGGTACATCTGAGTCTAACATATTAACATTCATTTAAAAAAACACTCATGGAGCATACAAGGCTACTCAAAGGTACATTCTTCTTTTTGCGTACATCATATAAAAATAATTGACTAGAAAAAATGTGAGGAACTTTATCACCCAAGAGATACCAACACTTCACAATACATTTTTCTTCCAAAGTACAAGAGATTCAAATATGTCACAAAATATTTTTCTCTACGAGTACAAGACATTTAGGCATTTCTCTTCTGATGATCGAAGTGTAAATCTTAAAATCTGTTTTAAAATTAAAAACAAGGTATTATAAAATGACTGTATTCATACACCACTAACAAGTAACACAGTTTAACAAGTACTTGGCCATAAGACATGATGAATTAACAAAGACTGGGCCATTAGACATGATGAATTAACAAGGACTGGGCCATTAGACATGATAAACCATCCTGGAATGTACATTGCCACGATCTCTGGTTGTCTGCCATTCTCTGTCTCCTGTGCTCTCACTAGACTGTACTGGTATTAGAGTCACATTGTTAGACTGGAAATGATTGTTGTTGAACAGTATGTGGTTGTGAAGTTGGTCTGTTGTAAGACCATTTGAGTGAAGTTTTAGATCTGAGGCACTTTGAGAGTGATGCAACATGATCGATACATGATTCTTGTCCATCGCCTCCAAGTTAGATGTACTTTTTACAAGTGGAAGTGTTGCAGCATGACGCATTGCCACATTCTGGTCATATTTCACCTGTGTAAAACAGATCATACATTTAGTGACAAGGCAACACCTTTTCCTATATTATATAGATACAAAAACAAAGTCTCTATATCAAGCATATGGGAAAATTGACAATTTTAGCTAAGTCTAAGTTACACTCAAAAGTATAAGTGATATTTTGGAGCAGCTGGTATCCCCTACCCTCTCTGATTTATACAGACATATAAAAACTGTTCCATTACTGTATTAGTTCCTTCTGATCAATGGACGGACAGCTACGTGTCTCCCATATTGTAATTCAGTACATGTTTTATCAAAACTATTGGTCCTCTTTGAAAGCTTCAACATGTTTGAATTTTGTACATAGACAGCATAGACAGTTCTGATCGTGTGTCTTGTACATAAAAGCTCTGCTAACTAAAAATCACAAAGGTTGATATGATAATTTATCTGTGAAACCTGCTAATCATATACAATGTATAAGTTACTTGAATGTTAAAACTAAGAGTAGTAGCTGCCAAAACCTCTGAGGATGGCTGTGAGAATGTCCAAACAGGAGAAATATAACTATACTCTACTTCTTACCTTGTTATATGAAAGGACACCAAATACAGAGATGGCCATTCCCAGTAGATTCATGGGGGTGACTGGGTTACGCAGGAAGAACAGAGATGCCCCAATGATCACTATCCGTTTAGTGGCGTTGGCCACAGCGTAACTAAGGGGTGCTACCATAGCGATGACAGTGAAGGCAAACACATTCTGTAGCATGCTAAAGAATCCATCCACCAGCAGCAGGACCATACAATTAAGCATTCTGCCCTCCAACATCTTCCAGACAAAACAAAATCAAAGTCAGACTCAGTATGGTTGTGTCGCGTAAGCTAATTATAAGGGTTTTAAAACATTATGATGCCAAATATAACGAGACAGCGTATAATGCAGTTATAAATTAAAAAAAGTAATCACAATGAAAATTGGCTAACATTCACATCAGCTTCATACTTGTCAACTTCTTGAATCTTTTTTTTGGAGGAAATTACGCATGCTCAGAATTAAAATCTCAAATAAAATGTGTGTATATACACCATACGGAAAAAATAACACTTTAAAACAAAATCTTTTGAGCTGTTCTTTCAGATGAAACCAACAGATCTTAGAAAATAGGAATAGTTTAACAAATTCACTGGTTAAAAATGCTCAATTTTATGGTCCAAAACAAGAAGAGTTGGCAAAGTATGAAGCCTATATCAGTACTTCATCTTAGCAAATGATCACTCATTAGGTACTACAATAACTATACAGGATCATACACAGGAACTCTGCTCAATAGGTACTACAATAACTATACAGGATCACATACACAGGAACTCTACTTAATAGGTACTAAAATAATTATACAGGATCACATACACAGGAACTCTACTCAATAGGTTCTACAATAACCATACAGGATCACATACACAGGAACTCTGCTCAATAGTTACTACAATAACTATACAGGATCATACACAGGAATTCTGCTCAATAGGTACTACAATAACTATACAGGATCACATACCCAGGAACTCTGCTCAATAGGTACTACAATAACTATACATGATCATACACAGGAACTCTGCTCAATAGGTACTACAATAACTATACAGGATCAAATACACAGGAACTCTACTTAATAGGTACTAAAATAATCATACAGGATCACATACACAGGAACTCTACTCAATAGGTACTACAATAACTATACAGGATCACATACACAGGAACTCTGTTCAATAGTTACTACAATAATTATACAGGATCACATACACAGGAACTCTGCTCAGTAGGTACTACAATAACTATACAGTATCACATACACAGCAACTCTGCTCAATAGTTACTACAATCACTATACAGGATCACATACACCGGAACTCTGCTCAATAGGTACTCTGCTCAATAGGTACTACAATAATTATACGGGATCACATACACAGGAACTCTACTTAATAGGTACTAAAATAATTATACAGGATCACATGCACAGGAACTCTGCTCAATAGTTACTACAATCACTATACAGGATAACATACACAGGAACTCTACTCAATAGGTACTACATCACATACACAGGAACTCTACTCAATAGGTACTACATCACATACACAGGAACTCTGCTAAATAGGTACTACAATAACTATACAGGATCACATACACAGGAACTCTGCTCAATAGTTACTACAATAATTATACAGGATCACATATACAGGAACTCTTCTCAATAGGTACTACAATAACTATACAGGATCACATACACAGGAACTCTGCTCAATAGGAACTACAATAACTATACAGGATCACATACACGGGAACTCTACTCAATAGGTACTACAATAACTATACAGGATCATATATACAGGAACTCTGCTCAATAGTTACTACAATCACTATACAGGATCACATACACAGGAACTCTACTCAATAGGCACTACAATAACTATACAGGATCACATACACAGGCTCAATAGGTACTACAATAACTATACAGGATCACATACCCAGGAACTCTACTCAACAGGTACTACAATAATTATACAGGATCACATACACAGGAACACTGCTCAATAGGTACTACAATAATTATACAGGATCAAATACACAGGAACACTGCTCAATAGGTACTACAATAATTATACAGGATCAAATACACAGGAACACTGCTCAATAGGTACTACAATAATTATACAGGATCACATACCCAGGAACTCTGCTCAATAGTTACTACAATCACTATACAGGATCACATACACAGGAACTCTACTCAATAGGTCCTACAATAACTATACAGGATCACATACACAGGAACTCTACTCAATAGGCACTACAATAACTATACAGGATCACATACACAGGCTCAATAGGTACTACAATAACTATACAGGATCACATATACAGGAACTCTGCTCAATAGTTACTACAATCACTATACAGGATCACATACACAGGAACTCTACTTAATAGGTACTAAAATAATTATACAGGATCACATACACAGGAACTCTACTCAATAGGTACTACAATAATTATATAGGATCACATACACAGGAACTCTACTCAATAGGAACTACAATAACTATACAGGATCACATACACAGGCTCAATAGGTACTACAATAACTATACAGGATCACATACCCAGGAACTCTACTCAACAGGTACTACAATAATTATACAGGATCACATACACAGGAACTCTACTCAATAGGCACTACAATAACTATACAGGATCACATACACAGGCTCAATAGGTACTACAATAACTATACAGGATCATACACAGGAACTCTGCTCAATAGGTACTACAATTACTATACAGGATCACATACACAGGAACTCTACTCAATAGGCACTACAATAACTATACAGGATCACATACACAGGAACTGTACTGAATAGATACTACTATAACTATACAGGATCACATACACAGGAACTCTACTCAATAGGCACTACAATAACTATACAGGATCACATACACAGGCTCAATAGGTACTACAATAACTATACAGGATCACATACAAAGGAACTCTGCTCAATAGGTACTACAATAATTATACAGGATCAAATACACAGGAACACTGCTCAATAGGTACTACAATAATTATACAGGATCAAATACACAGGAACACTGCTCAATAGGTACTACAATAATTATACAGGATCACATACCCAGGAACTCTGCTCAATAGGTACTACAATAACTATAGAGGATCACATACACAGGAACTCTACTCAATAGGCACTACAATAACTATACAGGATCACATACACAGGAACTCTGCTCAATAGGAACTACAATAACTATACAGGATCACATACACAGGCTCAATAGGTACTACAATAACTATACAGGATCACATATACAGGAACTCTGCTCAATAGTTACTACAATCACTATACAGGATCACATACACAGGAACTCTACTCAATAGGTACTACAATGATTATACAGGATCACATACCCAGGAACTCTACTCAACAGGTACTACAATAATTATACAGGATCAAATACACAGGAACACTGCTCAATAGGTACTACAAATACTATACAGGATCACATACAAAGGAACTCTACTCAATAGGTACTACAATAACTATACAGGATCACATACACAGGAACTCTACTTACAAGCTCATCGATACATGCATGATGAATACAGGCTCAGCACATTATTCAAATAATTTAAGTACGATCAATTTCATAAGCTCATACAATGTTAAATAATTAGCATCAAACAAATGTGTCAAGCTCTTTGACTTGTGCTAGGTTTAAGTAAGTTCATTTGAAAATAAGTACAACGATTGAACTAATCAGTGAGTACTGGACATCCCAATTTAAATCACTATTAATAATGAGCAAAATACACCGAATCACCAGTGAGCACAACATTTAAAGTAGCTCAGCAGTCCATTTTAAAACTCACTTTATCATGAGGATCCTGTTATACAAACTCACTTACCAGTTATAAATACTTATATAAGTTTGCTCACCAGTGTTAATAAAAGATTCTACATGCTCATTTTACAAGTGGGCACAACATTTAAAGTAACACATCAATGAGTTTAAACAAATTTTATAGCATAATACAACACAGGGATTAGGTCCAACTTACCACAACTGATCAATACCTCTTCCTTCAATGAGCACATACAATTCTAAAAGCTCTATCACCAGTGGGAAGTGAACACAAGCTCACTCACAAATGAACACATCTTACTTTCAAGTTCATCATCATTAGGTGAACTCACAACCTTACCGAATCATGGTGAGCATAGATTCTCCTGAGATCAAACAGTGCCCACATGGGAAGGAAGCAGCCGGCGGCCAGGCGACAGATGGTGACGTACAGGCGTAGATGGTGTAACCCTGTCTCCTTCAAACACTGTAAGCAACAGGTACATTAGTCAGTACTGTACATCTACTATTTCAATACTTAGGGGTAAATAAATGGCCTGCTGTACTTCACTCATCTTCGCTAGCCAAGGGTTACGATCTGATACGATCCGGTCTTCCTACTCTCCAAGAGAAAAGTAGGTAGATTGTACCGGATCGTAGCCCTTGGCTAGCGAAGGTGTATTTCACTACATGATTACAATTTCAGGCCTTCTGAAAAATCTATCAGTATTTCTCTTTCTTTCTGTCTTCTTTATGAGAAACCAAACTGATCTGCTGCCTACGTAACAATACTTGGTAGTTACCATTCCTGTTCCTCCCACGATCATTATAGGTTTCCTCACTCCCGATTCATTGGATAAACATGCTAGGAGTTGGTAGTCAATTTTGGTTACCCACTAGTGAGTAACACCCTGTGCGTGATTTCATTGGTCAATTTTTTTACTTATGACATCACGTAACAATGCTTTGCGACGTCATCTTCCTCTGTGACGTCATGATTCACGACAATTGTTTCCACCATCGGATGTATACATAGTGTACTTTCAAGAAAAACATATGGCTTTCCAGATAAAATATGAACATTAAGGGAGAAAAAGGATCCCAAACTCGTGATGGTAGAATATCATGTTTATCTAACTCTCGTTATTTAATTTAAAATTGTAAATGACACTCGGTATACAATTTAAAAGTTAACTAACTCGAGTTAGATAGTCATGATAACCAACCCTCACTCGCTGGGGAACTTCTATTTATCACTTTTCTAACTTTAACCTCCAGTGTCTCCATTGGCATAACCATAATTTCTTCTACTACCAGTAAGTGGTCCTGTATGACCTCAAGTTGTTGATTGGTTGTTAAAGACTTATGACCCTGTATGACCTCTATGACAATGGGCTGTTAAAGATTCCGTTGTTTCACTGTTTAAGATTACTGTGGCCCTGTTTGACATGTGTTGATTCACTGTTTAAGATTACTGTGGCCCTGTATAACATGTGTTGATTCACTGTTTAAGATTATACTGTGGCCCTGTATGACATTTGTTGATTCACTGTTTAAAATTACTGTGGCCCTGTATGATATGTATTGATTCACTGTTTAATATTACTGTGGCCCTGTATGACATTTGTTGATTCACTGTTTAACATTACTGTGGCACTGTATGATATGTGTTGATTCACTGTTTACTATTACTGTGGCCCTGCATGACATGAGTTGATTCACTGTTTAAGATTATACTGTGGCCCTGTATGACATTTGTTGATTCACTGTTTAAGATTACTGGGGCCCTGTATGACATGTGTTGATTCACTGTTGAAGATTATACTGTGGCCCTGTATGACATGTGTTGACTCACTGTTTAACATTACTGTGGCCCTGTATGATATGTGTTGATTCACTGTTTAATATTACTGTGGCCCTGTATGACATGAGTTGATTCACTGTTTAAGATTATACTGTGGCCCTGTATGACATGTGTTGATTCACTGTTTAAGATTACTGTGGCCCTGTATGACATGTGTTGATTCACTGTTTAACATTACTGTGGCCCTGTATGACATGTGTTGATTCACTGTTTAACATTACTGTGGCCCTGTATGACATGTGTTGATTCACTGTTTAACATTACTGTGGCCCTGTATGACATGTGTTGATTCACTGTTTAACATTACTGTGGCCCTGTATGACATGTGTTGATTCACTGTTTAACATTACTGTGGCCCTGTATGACATGTGTTGATTCACTGTTTAACATTACTGTGGCCCTGTATGACATGTGTTGATTCACTGTTTAACATTACTGTGGCCCTGTATGACATGTGTTGATTCACTGTTTAACATTACTGTGGCCCTGTATGACATGTGTTGATTCACTGTTTAACATTACTGTGGCCCTGTATGACATGTGTTGATTCACTGTTTAACATTACTGTGGCCCTGTATGACATGTGTTGATTCACTGTTTAACATTACTGTGGCCCTGTATGACATGTGTTGATTCACTGTTTAACATTACTGTGGCCCTGTATGACATGTGTTGATTCACTGTTTAATATTACTGTGGCCCTGTATGACATGTGTTGATTCACTGTTTAATATTACTGTGGCCCTATATGACATGTGTTGATTCACTGTTTAATATTACTGTGGCCCTATATGACATGTGTTGATTCACTGTTTAAGATTACTGTGGCCCTGTTTGACCTTTGAAACTGACAAGTACATGTTACATAAGTCTTCATCAGTGGCAGATTCAGTTCAAAAGGATTTATACGACTAATCTAGTGTGTCTATAACCCATAGAAGTTTTTATGATACAGTGTATATTATTGCAATTTCTTACTCAAACACTCCCCTGAAAGGATATTGTACCTAACCAGCATGGAGTTCAGCTGAGTATTCACCGTGAATCATTGATTATTTATACAGTACGCTTGCCATGTCCTTCGACAGGATTCCTTAAAGAAATGGCGATGGTACAAATATTATAATCTTTTGTACTCGTGCTGCATGTTCATCTTAGCCAATAAGCTTGGATTTATGAACAGGAATGTGTTATTGATACATGTACATGTATTAAATTCTTTGAATACATGTTGATCCAGTGTTCACCGACTTTAATCAGTAACAGGTGTTTATACATGGGGCTTATATGTTACCTAGTTAACCTAGGCTAGGCCAAAATACCGATATTGATCCCAACAGGTCCCTTTCATGTACAATTTTACCTCATTCCAGACGGCCGCCTGGTTTGACTAGGGCTACATTCACGTATCCCGGTTGAAACGGTACGTGTCGCGCAGAAATTTTCCACGATAAACGAACACACTTGGACCAGTTTCGGAGAATAAAAAACAATGCATAAAGAATATTATGCCCTTCTCTCACGCGTCCACTAAATTACATAACGTATCTTAACAAGAAGACTTAACAAGAGATCCCAGGGGGATCTTGGCGCCCACCTTTGTACCATCTTCATTAGTTCTTTGTCAGTTTGATCTTTTCTCTTCTTTCCTCTAATCTGTTTGATCGAGTCATGTTAACAGTAAATGCACCTTGCGGTAACTTGTGATCTAAACTTAATGCTGATGTGTATGAAAGCCAACTTTCAAAATGAGTTTGTCATTTCACATATTTACTAGTACAGTACTTAATGTGATAGAAATAGAATCGATCATTGCAATATGAGAAAGATCTGTTTAGTTCTTCTTTTAATCCATTTTGTTTTAATGATCAGTCTCAAAATATAACATGCACAACGACAGATCAAGGGGAACCTACAAAAAAAATTTGAGAAAGATCCCTCTGGTACTTCCCGAGAAATAGCGATTTCAAACTTTCACTATCAAAATCCAAGATGGCTGCCTGTCGGCCTTGTTTTTTATCCGATCAGCCTCAAAAGTTGCCCTGTACAGCTTAAGACCAAGGGAAACCCACATATAAAATTTGAGAAAGATCCCGCTGGTACTTCCCGAGAAATAGCGATTTCAAACTTTCACTATCAAAATCAAGATGGCTGCCTGTCGGCCATGTTTTTTATCCGATCAGTCTCAAAAGTTGCCCTGTACAGCTTAAGACCAAGGGAAACCTACATATAAAATTTGAGAAAGATCCCTATGGTGTTTCTTGAGAAATAGCGATTACAAACTTTCACTATCAAAATCCAAGATGGCTGCCTGTCGGCCATGTTGTTTATCCAATCAGTCTCAAAAGTTGCCCTGCACAGCTAAGGACCAAGGGGAACCTACATATGAAATTTGAGAAAGATTCCTCTAGTACTTCTTGAGAAATACCGATACCAAGAATTGTTTAAGGACGGACCACGGACGGACCACGGACGCAGGGTGATTTGAATAGCCCAACATCAGATGATGGTGGGCTAAAAATTACATGTGACTTGACATTGTTTAAGAAAGAAATAACGCAAATTGGCAAAAGTCAGCATTTTAGTTTCGGTCAGGTACGTCTGAGCCCCTCAATCTACACGTACCAAATTTCCCTGAGATCAGCCTCGGTCCAAATCTGTACCTGTCGTTTTCTTTACAGGTTCAACCGGTTCAAGCGTTTGAACCGGATACGCGAATGTAGCCCAGTGTTGTTCGTTTATGAAAAAGGGACAGGCCCAGTGGTCCGATGGTTATATTTAGTTAGCCTTCACAACTATTTTGAGTTGGTATTGTTATGGGGAGACAAAGATGTTCAATGCCTCCATTAACAATGACAGGTGTGCCAGACTTTACACCTAAAACATATGTGACATCTAATGTCAATGAACTGCCCCCCTCCCATGAGACTTGTAACTAAACCCAAGCACCTGCAGTGACAAATGGTTTACACAGATTATTCAGGGCAAAATTTGAGCAGTTTTCCAGTACTCTTTTGTAATTTTCCAGGCTCAATTTTTATTTTATGTTTTATAGTACAAGCCAAGGATAATATCATATAGCAAGAAAATTAAAACAAATCAAAACAGATGAGCATTCAATTATCTGCCCTCAATATATAAGCACCATCAATATCTTTTTAGTTCCACTCCAACCAAAATCAACACCAAATTCTTGATTAAAAAAAATCAAACAATCCTTGATTATACATTTTTGAGACAGTCCTTAATATGTTTACATTCAGAACTTTTCAAAGAATCTTGAACAAATTCCAGCATATTTTTTTTCAGGGTTCACATCTTTTCTATCACAGAACTGACCTCAATTAAATAACTTTAACTGGCCTGTAAAAACCATGAATGTTTTGTGAACAGACAGTCACCTGATCAAAAGGCTAAACTGTATTGCTTAAGCGATACTCGATGTATTCCTTTCTTTTTCCATCTGAAAGTTTCCCTGGAAGAAGGAAAAGTATGTAAGCTGATTTCCAAACTACCTTTGATGAGAATCATTGGAATTAGAAACAAGGCCGCTACATACATACGTATATATAGAGGTAACTCGACTTCTCTGCCCTCAATATATATAAGCAACATCAATATCTTTTTAGTTCTACTCCAACCATGTTCAAATTGAACTTATCTACAATGTATCTTGTATAGCTATAGCTAGTTGATAGTGTACATGTGTCCTGGAAATTTACAAGTACACAAATAAATATTTTGCGCCTACCTTTTTAGAAAATATGGTCTGTAAAGAAAAACCAATAGTTGCACACAGTGCACTTATCAGGCCGATGTAATCAAACGAGATCTCGGTTAGTGTTGCTATGACAACTCCTCCAATGATAGGAATTAAGGAACAGTAAACCTGCAACAAACCAAAGTCATTATTTAATGCAATAGTCTTTATTGGCAATCGCAACTTGTGAAAGTAACCACACGCACGACGTAAATGTATAAATTGGGTTGAGGGGGAAGTGTCTTCATTTACTACCAGGCATATATATATGCCGGTTTAAACTTATACTCATTGGTGAGCAATTTAGCCAAATGTACAGTGTAGTATTACTATTAGCATTGTAAAACCAGAGATGTTGAAAGGTGAACATAAAAATGTTGCAGGTAAGAACTTGTATGTAATACAAGAGACATATTTACTTTCTAAGAGATACACAATATGTATTTCTCCTTTTTGTTTTAGCTATTACAGGTGTTTAATATCAGGGCATTAAAATAAGGAACTACTGTAGTACAATATGGATGCTTACTGTTCAAGTCAAAAGACTTAAGAACACATTAAGTTGGTGTTAAATTATCAAATGAGCAAATCTTAAATATCTAATAAGTATATATATATACCTCAATTTTTTTTTTTTTTTATATTTTGACACATATTTTTTCCTTGGTCGAACTTGGCTATTTTTGTACACTGATCATTGTAATGTGACCCCATGGCCAGCATACTGATATGGTACAGTCCAATTGTCAGCTGACAAATCATAGTCACCCCAATGAATCAGAACAAGTACTAGAGAGTAAAGGAAAATCGCCTTTATAATTACAAGTAGCAGAGTCAGTCACAAGTGGCTAGAAGTTGAACAAAAGTGACTGAACCACCAGTCTATGCTGTACTTACAGGATATGTCTGTTTTTCTCCAAGGATGATTCTTGATAATAAAACTGTAAAAAGTGGTAGAGTAGCTTTCACTGCAAAATAAAAACGAAATATAATGTTAGAATTAACTTTACAAAGTCTCTTGGGTATGGCAGAGAGCCTGAAGAAACAATTATGATATCACAAACAGTTTTCGGCACGAGAGATCATGCTCAAATCAGGATTTTCAACCCCGGGGGTGAGATTCTTGAATGTGTAACTAACCCTAGGCCTGGACTTGAAGCAATTAGTCTCAGTTAAGACAAATCAAGAATACCCCGGGCACAAGATGAACATACATAAAATGCCTCAAACAACCAATACAATCACTAAAAACATATTTTTTCAAACTTACTCTGTTTTACTTTACGTTTTTGATAGCCCCGCCTTCTAATGCCACGTGACTACGGCCTACGTCATAACGTTGGGAAATATCTTCGGTAACGCGAGATCACAACAAGTCATGCGACATGGCTCATGCCCTAATTTCCATTAAAAACATAGGTCGGTATAAAAAACGTTGGAAAATACTGTTCGTAATGATCTTTGAAACAGGTTATTGATACCACCTAATGCATAAAGAATAGATCTTTTGATCCATGTGCGACATGTGTGTGAAAGTGACGATTTGTTTCTAAAATATCAGTTTGAAGAGCGACCCTGGCGCAGGTTGCTTATTTCCCGCATATTATAGAGGGCCGGAGTTCTGACGTTAATCGACGACTGATCGTTATAAAAAAAAGTTGATAAAACGTCAGAATAAATCGGACTCCTCAATTGGTAGAGTGTCCATCTATACATATAGTTGGCTAATGGGAGGGCTGCGGGTTCAAACTCTGGTCTGGCCGAGTACTTAATTTATTGCATGGTTTATACTTGGCAGGGCGATACCGAAACCTGGGTTGTAGATACACAAAATGTAGAGGAACCTGACAGAGTCAATCATCAGTGACCAGGTTGAGCTCAATTGGTAGAGCGTCCACCTAGAGTTTGAAGGGTCCAGGGTTTTAACCCTGGTCTGGCCGTTGCATCTTTTAATTCTCTTGAAAAAATGAAGTTTTTAAAATTTAAATGGAATGACAGACAGGAAGAGGATTTATGACGATTGTAATATATTTCTTAATTATTAATTTAAAGCCATTTTGATCACCGTGGAGTATAACATATATATAGATGATATCAACACCCGAAAAATCTTCTTAATCCTTTTTAATGGACCAATGGTCTTATGAAAGCTAAAAAAAAATAAGGCAAAAAATCTGGCTCAGGGGTACGATTTCAATCTTTTATGGAAACTGATGTTGATTTACCTGTATGAGCATAAGACACCGAAACTTTCCAAATACTGATATGTGACGAAACAGACGCTAGAAATTTCCCCAGCGCTAGCGGTAATATCATAGTCCAATAGTAATAGCGTGGCACTTCACCAGTGTCAGGAACAGACATCATGTTTATGATCGGTTTGAGATATAAAGCTCCCGAAAGCAGCTGAACCATCGTTACTGTCATCGGGTAAGGAAACTCGTTCAAGACCAGTTTCCCTACAATATTTCCACCCGAACTCGTAGTGTACCACAACAAACATATCCCTATTAGTTTGAGAGCATCTTTTACAACTGCTTGTTCCATTTTTGGAATAGCTTTTGTCTCCGACCAGAATTACCGCCACATAACCATAACATATGTCCCCATCTCCGAAAAGTTATCACTTCTCCTTTGACAAGTGTCCACGTTGTTGCCGACGATCTTTGTTGACGAACCGAGGTGAATATTGAAAAGAATGTGATTTGGGGAAATCAAAATATAAACAAAACATTTAAATTATAAAAATATTAGAATTTATTCAGATATAATAAATGTTTTCTTTTTCTCATGATCTGAAATATATTAATTGTTTGATATGCAATATGATTTTATTCTCGACATTTTCTGCAACCCTACAATATGTCAGCTTCCAGGTGTAAGAAGAATTGACAGCTACCGATTTCAACAACAGTGATGAAAAGATGGGCTTTTCTGAAAATAGCACTGATATTTTCATCAGTTTTTATATTCATCCAATTGCTGATATGGACGAAATTCTCATCAAAAGAGGTATTTCAACGCAGATAAAAAATGCAAATGTAAAATCATAAAAATGTATTAATCCACAGGAGTCTGACGTTTAATTAATATATGTAAAATGTTTTACGGCACGGCCGTTAGTGAGGGCGGAGCCAGGTTGTACTGTAAATGTATCGGAATATCGGTACTGTACTCTTTCAAGCATTGAGTGATGTGTTAAATTACTAAATCAGACTTACATGTATAGCTATACAGTGTATATTCATAGGAGCCTGAAGTTCTGTCAATAATGAATAATAATGGTAATACACAAAAATACCCCTAATATGCGTAAAAAATCTATTTTTTTAGCATATTAGGGGGATTTTTTGTGTATTACCATTATTATTCATTATTGACAGAACTTCAGGCTCCTATGGTATATTACAGATAAGTTTACTATAGTATACGGGGTATTTTTTTTATATAAAGACTATATTATACATATATTAATTAAACGTCAGACTCCTGTGATTAATCAGGTTGGGCGCATATGGGTAATAATCCTGCATTTGGGTAACATCTTTGTAGTTATGGTTGAATGCACTTTGAATCTACTTTCACTATCCGATATAAAAAATCAAAATTTTGTACTTCACTATCTTTATTAAAAATCGCTATTTATATGGTTATTATAAACAACTTTTGGTTGAACGTTTTTTCGTGTTTTGACATTTTCGTGATTTTAGATGTCCCGACTTTTCTAAGGCTTCAAAGGTCGTGAAATACTTTCAAAACCGAAAACTGTTCAACCAAAATTGTTTGTAATTACCAATAGATATGACGATTTTCAATAACGTAAGTAAAGTACAAAATTTTCATTTTTTATATAGGATAGTGAAAGTAGATTCGAAGTGCATTCAACCATAACATACAAAGAGGTTACCCAAATGCAGGATTATTACCCATATGCGCCGTTGTGCCCAACCTGTTAATGCCCCGAGGGCATAAACATCAACATTGATGGAGCCCCCTTAAAGTAAAGAATAGCTGAAATTCGCCATCTCGTCCTTCAAATGTACACGTATTGATTTTCTTATATGTTACCTGTACTAATAGGTCGAGTTACAACAATAAATTGATGGAGTTTTTTCACACATATGGTGACACAATCAAGGACTAAGATAGCAACGGCTCATTCCCCGAATACCAACTCTGGAAAATTCAAAGGAAGATGTTTATATAGGAAATCCTTTGAAGTTTAGTTATAGCCTGTTTCAACTAAGAATGTCAACTCATTTTGTAGATATGATGGTAAAGTCAATAATAAAATGGATAGAAAGTTTTTATTCATACATATAATAACTGTAATACATATTTAATACAGCACTAAGTAATAGAAAATAATCATTAAATATTGATATTTACATTATATGGGAAAAAAATAGCATTACATTATAGGAAAAATTAAATTCCTTGATACAAGCCACATTGATACTAATGTCAGCAATAAAATAAAGTTTCTATTCATACATATAACAGTAATACACATTTAATACAGAACTAAAGGATAATTATTAAACATGAATATAAACAGTAAACCACTAAATGAAACTGAAGTTTCTAGCACAAATCACATTCTCTATATATATCACTTTAGTCTCTAGCACAAAACACTCTATCCCAGATGCAGAAGCTGCGATGCGATAGTTCCAGTCTGATAATGGTCTTTCAGGGTGTCCAGGCGTCTGTCAATGTTGGCGTATCTCTTCTTTCGGGGTTGAGTAGTGCCTCCTGCATCTCTCTGGATCAGGCTGATGTCATTCACGTTCTGTATGTCCTTAAACGTCTGGATGATGGTGTAGATGTTTGGGTGGGCATGCAGTACTCTTTTCTTCATTTTTCCGTGCCAGGCTTCCAGATGGAAGTCCGAGGTCCTTCTATTGAGAAGTGGTTCAAGGTTGGTCGGTCTCCTTCTACCCATTGCTCTGTGACGTAGTCTGTGAAAAGCAGCACGGGATGTGGTATGTCAGCATCGTCAGCATCTTCAAGGGTTTGGAACCAGATGTCTTCTATGCGGTCTAAGGGGATGATTGGAAGAACAGCAGCTTGGCGGACAAGTAGTTTGACGTCATCGTTCACACGGTACAGTGTCTGGAGTCAGGTTGACTGGGCCTTTCGCCAAATACATTGAGTGTAATGGAAAAAAAAGGCCTTTTATGTTGATTCCAGGGACGACACTGCGGATGGCGTTGTGTGCTACTACCTCAAAATCAACGAATGCTGTTGTGGGTCGGAATGGAATCTGGAAGTTGCCATGTGCTCCTGTAGTAGCGTGAAGAAACGGTTGTAGATAGCCTGGCTCTATCCGGGAAGTAGTGCATATACAACTAGGTTCATGATGCCTTCAATCTGTACGTGAATGCTGTAAATCTGGTAAAATATAGTAAGACAGGTGTAGAAGGTGCCGTCACTGGGATGCTGGACAACCTAAGGTTGTACATCTCCAGAATGTTCTGTCGCCGTTTCTACGTATTTGTGCCTTTTCTGTTGGTGATGAACGTAACGTTGATCTGAGCGTTTGCCATCTTGTAGTTGATGTATCAAAGCACACAATAACAGATAAGTACAGAGCGAAATATGATAATTCTCCAAAGTGTGCTGCTGTTTTATACATTACCAATTTAACTAGTGATTATCTGATTAGTTATCAGAAGAACAGCTTGGGATCGGAACTCTAAATATTAATTATTATTTTGCAATTATTAGCAGCTATTGATTATCTGGTTAGTTATCAGAAGTTGATTTACCTGTGCAATTTACCTGTACAGTTTACTGCAATAGACTATAATTTATAACTTACTATCATCACAACTGACCACCTATGTAAACATGTGAATTTAAGCAGAGTTGGTATTCGGGGAAGACCCCATAGCCACAATGTATGTCTGTAACACAGTTTATGATGAAATTGTGTGATTTTTTTTAATAATTTTGGATAATCATGTTCTCAATCATTTAAATAAGAGTAAAAAAATCTGCATCAAAATTTATTTGAAATATATCTTGATTATACATTTGTCTGTCTGTCTGTCTGTCTGTCTGTCTGACACATTGTAGCAGAAATGAACCGGGTCGATCATTATATTACCCACCAGGTAGCTTAATTTTTAGAGCGTGCTTCTAGATTTCGTAGGGTCCTACTGGTTCGAACAACGTTCAGCTGGCTGTTGCATTTCTCCTCCTCCTGTTTCAAAATTTGCCAGCTAAGTGCCAACCCTTGTTTAAGGCACTGGTGAATGCTAATAAATAATGGCAAGGGAATACCTTAACCCGGGTTGTAAATAGTTGTGTCTTCGTTGGAAGACATTAACTTAAAAAAAGAAAGGAGGAATTATAATTATTATGTAGAACTGGACTTCAATCGACGGCCACCGCGTAGCTTAATCAACAGTAGAGCACCCACCCAGAGTCCCGAAGGGTCCAGGGTTCAAACCTAAGCTGTTGCATATCTCTTTCTCCTGTTACAAAATTACCTTTAAAGTCAGGGGTCATGCATAAAGGCACAAATATTCTAGTGATGAGCTGAGTGAATCAGTTTAAAATCATATTTGATTTGTAAAGTGAAGTACTAAATCAATCGATTGCATAATTGGTTTATAATTATCAGGGACTGAAATCCAAAATAAAGTGAGAACACTTCTGTTACGTGTACATCAATAGACAGGGTTGTAAACATTAAAATATTGATTTCGTTCTTTTATATAGAATAGATTTTAAGCAACTTTTATGCAGTTTTGTCAATCAAATAATAGAAACGTAAGAATTGTTGGTAAATGACTTTTAATGCAATACTTTACATTATGTACATTTGACACTTTGATTTCCAAATTTGAAAGGGCAAACTGATTATAATCGATCATCAGCCCATCACTAAAATATGCATTTAAATGTTCATTGGCAGAACTGGTATTCAACAAATTAATTAATATTTAGGGCCCGGTTGTTCAAATGATCATTAAACATAATGATGAATTAAACATTTAAATGCATGACGTCATTAGCAAAATTATGATGTTGCACAAACATTCATTAAAATTAATCTTTAACAATTCATTTTAAAGCTGATTAAACAGAAATTACTTAAACGATGGTTGTGGGCATTGTTAAGCCATCATTATATACTATACACAACTGAAACTATGAATATCGTGTGAATAAATGAATGACTATATATAAGCAAAAGCTGGACAGATTGAACTGAAAGTTGGTAGTAATGATTGCCTCATGGTCCTGACAAAGTGTTGTTATTTTTCGGGTCGATCAGAAATCCAATATGGCCTCCACGGCCGCCATTTTGAAAACCTATTTCAAACTTAAAGTCAAGTTCTGCTGGACAGATTGAACT